>NC_056729.1:979652062-979855780 GCF_019279795.1 Protopterus annectens
TATCTTTATTGAACAAAAAATGTAAAATGGACAACCTAAAAAGATGTAATAACTATGGCACCATGATGGCAAACAATATCAATACAAGTTAACAACCATGATGTCTTCATCTATTACTCAACGTATGTTGACCTTTCCATTATTTTAAGATGATTTTTAGACTGAAGTCAAATGAAGTAAACGTCTGCTTAACCTGGTCAACAGATGATTGTATTTGCATTGTTAGCTGGAGATGAGTAAAGCTTTACCACAGAGGGTCAGAAACGTATTACTCATTTGGAAATTCAGCATTGGTAGAAGACCACCCCAGGGATTCAGAAAGAATCTCACTACTGGTGGTCAGAGCTGCAGCAAAAACGTTTTCATTCTGCTATCCAGGAAATTGCAATTCAGCAACGCATTAACATCAATGAGGAAAAACTTCATTGTTGGCTAATTGGATGTCTCTGAATCAGCCTTAGCTACCATGAGTAGAAATCAGCACTTTCATGCAGTAAACCATACCGATGGCATATGAATCCTGTTGGCTTAGGTTTCCATCCATTAACTCCCCTCCACCAACACAGTGACATGCCTGTTACCTGAGCTGATAGAAGGTTCCAATGTCTTTTCATATTTTTGCAGCTTCTCTCATAAATGACAGATCCTTACGGTGAGTAAATAATGCCAGATGTTTGACTTAAATGCTTCTTATTCATTGTAAATTGGCATGTTGTGCTATTAACTTTTTCACTGAGTCCACCTAATCATTCCAAATGTGTCACTGGTGTTGTCTAGTGTCATTCTGGTTTTATCATGAAGCCTCCCCTTGCATGGCCACACTGACATCCCTCTCAACTGTCCCTAATTTTACAGAACATTTCTACAGTTGCTTCTTATACTGCCCTAACCCTTGTGATTCATGGACCATCGCAATCAATGTATAATGCAAGACATGATAGTTTTGTACTTATTACTATGTACAGAATACACTGTTTCATGAACTACTCTGTTAGTATAATGTTCACACTTGGGAAGCTTTCTGAGTAAAGAGTGCATGTAGGAGCATTCCTAGTCACTAGTCGTGGTGCAGGGATCTAGCCAATGGGTGCCTTAATGACACAACATAAAGAATAGCCCTGGTGTCTAGTACCTAGACATACCTGACTGGACTATATGAAGAGAGACATGACTGAGCTGTCTGAATATGTGTCTCAGGCAGGTATGTCCCTAGCCTTGAGGAGCATATTACCTTCACCTAAGACGATACCACAAAATAAACAAAAAATGATTGACTTCAACAATTGGCTTAGTTTCTGGTGTCATTTTAAAGAATCCAGTGCTTGTTAGCCTGGGATGACATGGTAGATAAACCACGCTGCTTTGCCAGAGATGGTATTTATCTGTCACCTCTGTGATTTCGGTTACTGGCTAAGGCTCTTGCCTTTCCCATACTGCCTTTTTAGGCAATGTCACAACAACAAATTTGCTTACATAAGAATTACTTCAAAAAGCAACCTCACGCGGTTATACTGCTAAACGCTAGAAGTCTAAGCCTAAAACTGCAGTCACTGGAAGCAGCGATCACCTTAGAAGATGCTGACATCTCTGCAGTCACAGAGACTTGGTTTAAGGCCACAGAAAGCACCCCGGCCATACCGGGTTTTAATGCCTTCCACACATAAATACTACAAACTGAAAGTGCGAGAACTGAAGGAGGTAGAGTTTCAATATTCATCAAAGATAAATATACCTCTAGACTAGTTAAACAAAACAATTCCCTTGAACTAATCCAGGTGCAATTGACTGTAGGTAAAACCCTTCTCCAAGTTATTGGCAGTTATAGGACCCACTCCATGAACCAGGATACCCACACTGCATACTTGGATCTACTTGAATCACTCAAGATACAAGCAAACACCCTGGTTTAGGTGACGTTAACTACCCTTCCATAGATTGGGTAAATTATATGTGTACTAACACACTTGCCTAAAGGTTAGTGGACTTCATCAACTCCAGTGTCCTGGACCAGTTGGTTGACACCCCCACAAGGGGCCCAAACATTCTGGATCGGGGCTGACTAACATGGTTGATCACTACACCACACCATGTGTGCAGCCCTCCCTAGTGAGGGCTGATTATTAATCGGTCTCATAAGAAGTAGCAATGACATCTGAACCCCCCCCCCCCCATTAGCAGCAACTAAACTAAGAGCCTTCTCCAAAGCCAATTACATCCTAATAAATACATGATGGAATTAACAGATTCATAGCCCCTGCCCTCACTGATGGCATGGACACCTATATTGGGATTTACACCAATGCCTTGTATAACCATCTATATGAATGTGTTGACTCAGGCATACCTGACAGGACCAAAACAACATCCTCGAGAAAGAACATGCCTGTCTGGTGGACATCCGCCATTAACAGGTTCTATAATAAGAGAAAGAAATTGCTGTCCAAGAGCAGGAAGGAACATTCTCTGAATTGGAAACATTCCCTTCCTGGCTAAAACAAGCAAATAAGACACCTTGCAAGGCATTCTAAATTAACTATCAATCCAAATTAACCTCCTTCGCTAAGGATAACCATAAGGCCTTCTTTAGCTACATTAGAAACCTTAAAGGAAAAACCCAGATCTGTACAGAGCTGATTGTTAAAGGAACCACATATACTGAACCCACAGAAATAGCCAACCTGCTAGCTGACAGGTTCAGTTAAAGTTCTACCCCCTGTCCCTGCCACATATTCCTCAAAGCATAACTACCACCTGCACACCACATAGTATCTCCAAGGAGCAGGTCATAAATGCTCTCTCCAAAGCCAAAAACACAGCCACTATGGGACCTGGTAATATCACAGGCTGTGTTCTAAATGGATTAAAATAGAAACTAGCTGCATTGCTTGGCATTCTTTTTAACCACAGTCTAAGAACTGGTTTAGTACCTGCTGAAAGAAACAGGAACCATCATCTCATTACATAAAGGAGGCACCTCCACTGACCCTGGGATCTATGGAACCATAAGCATGACCAGACTAAACTGCAAGCCTATGGAAAGAATATTCATGGACCTTATCGACAAAGATATAGGAGACCTTGAAATGCTTAACCTGACCCAGTTTGGCTTTATTGAAGGGAGATCTTTCCTCTTGAACTTGGTGGACTTCTTTGACACAGTCACCAAAGCACTGGAAAAAGGAAAATCCATGCATATGGCCTACCTGAACCTAGCCAAGGCCTTTGACACTATTCCCCTCTCAGGCACCAGTGATAAACTCCCTCTGCTGGAGATCAACCTTATATTGTCAGGTGGGTTGCAAATTGGCTCACTGATAGAATGCACATATCAAAACAGCTGAATCTACCTCCTCCAGCAGACCCATAACCAGTGGTGTTCCACAGAGATCAATGTTGAGACCCCTATTGTTTGGAATCTACTTTTCAGATGTACAGGCTAAAGCAAAAGGCCTATGGATGACAAAGTTTGCCGATGATTGCAAACTGGGTGCAGTCATCAAGTCCCCAGACTATGTCAACATTCTGCAAGAGGAACTTACACAGACAAATGACTGCTGCCAAAGTCATGGGCTAAAACTCAATGCAAAAAAATGCATTATGATCTCCTTCTGCAAGAGTGACATCTCTGCAGATTGCCACATTAATAACATACACCCTAAGCATGCAATCAGTGGTGAGAGATTTGGGCACACAGGTTGACAGCAACCTTTCCTTTGACTACCACATCTCCACAGTGGTAAGAAAGGTTTACCTTTACAAAGCCGAATCACAGTGGTGCAATTGCTCATATGAGTGAATTGTACCGATGAAAATGAAAACAGTAACAGTTGTAAATGTTCAAAAATCAGCAAATCGAAAGCATATTCACTGATTTTCGAACATTAATGTCGAAAAAAAAAATCTAATGAAGTGTAAAGCAGGGGGGGCAAGCACCCCTGCAACCCCCATGTAGGGGGCTGTGCCTCACACTCCCACTTCTTTAATATTCTAACTCTGAGATCGCATTACAGTGGGGAAAGGGACCATTTTCCAATCCCCACTATAATGCAATCTGCCCCAAAATGTCAAATGTGCAATGAGCGAATGTCACTGTGCATTCGCTCATTGCACATTGAACCTTTTTCCGTTCGGCGTTTGCAAACTTTGCAAACTGCCTTTCGGACAATTGCTGTTCATAGGTTCATAGGTTTATAGGTTGGTACTAGGCTATCAGCCCTAGGGCCTATAAAAGCCTAGCCATAACAATTCCCTGGCTATTTCTTCCCACATTATTTACTTTCCTGGACCCTGTCTAGCAGGGCGACTGAATGTGATCCCTGGGGTGAATTTCCTTTCTCCCATCCAATCGTCAAGGTTCCTCTTGAAGAGGTCCAAAGAGGCACTCTGCTTGACATGTATGGGCAATCTTTTCCAGAGTCTGGGGAGTCTCTGGGTCAGGAACCTATCCCTCCAGCATGTTTTGTTTATTGTGATGACAAGGTTTTGATCCCTGGATCGTGTAGCTCTGAGGGATTGGGATTTCTTTAAGTGTAGCATGTCCAACAGCTCTGGGTTTGACATGGCCTTGTATGTTAAGCAGAGATCGCCTCTGAGTAGACGATATGCGACAAGAGTATAGCTGGAGTTTTTTAAGGCGGCCCCAGGACTGAACCCTGAGGTACTCCACTTGTCAGTTGTCTGAAGCTGGATTTGGAGTCGGCTGCTTTTACAGTGTGGGTTCTATCAGTAAGCCATTTAGCAACCCATTGGGTGACATAGGGATTAATGCCCAACTTAGTAAGTTTATCTATGATTCCAGAGTGGGGGATGGTGTCAAAGGCCTTGGCAAGGTCTAGATAGGCTGTGTGGACCACCTTACCCTTGTCCATGGCTCCGGAGACTGATTCAAAGAAGTCAATCAGGTTCAGGAGACAAGATCGGCCCTTCACAAACCCAAACTGGGTGGGGTCCAGTGTTTGAAGGTTGCCAATGTCTTTGTTTATAAGTTCCATGATAATACGCTCCATGGCCTTGCAGATAAGGCTTGTCAGACTGATTGGACGGTAGTTTCCAGGATCCAAGGTGGATCCCCCCTTGTGGATTGGAATAACTGTAGCTCTGCGCCACTCAGTGGGCACGAAACCTGAGGTGAGGCTATGATTAAACATGACACTTAGGTGATGTGCCAGTTCAGATTGTAGTTCATGTAGTACACAGCCCGGGATGTCATCTGGTCCCATGGATGCTGTATTCTTGGCTTTAGAGAGTGCATTTTGTACCTGTGTGGCCGTTATTACTGGAATTTGGCAATCTTCCGGTATTGAGATGGGCCATTTAGGGGATGAGAGGGGGGTGAAGTTGGCACTGAATCGATCTGCCAGGATATTGGCAATATCCTTCGGATCAGTATATTTAATGCCATTCTGTTTTAGCTCAGAGCGGATCTGAGCATTGCCATTTAGATTCTTGACATAGTTATAGAATGCTTTGTGGTTGTCTTTGGAATCTTTGGCAATTTTATTTTCGTAACTAGCTTTGGAGGATTTTATGAGGCATCTCAGTTTCTTACTGAGGCTAGTAAGGGAGTTTTTTGCATCCTGGGATTTTCCTCTTTTCTGCAATAGTTTCTTCCTTTTGTTGTAAAGTTTGTTTATGGCAGGGGACCACCAGATTGGCTTCCTTTTTGGATGAGAGCATTTTGGTTCTATTTGGGATGGCACGATTCATGCATGAGTGGATGTGCTCGTACAGTGCCTTAGTGTAGGATTCAGCAGTTGAACTTTCAGTTCCCGTCTGCATGGGTGTCATGAAGTTTGTCACTTCTGACTTGAGTAGCATGAAGTTGGCTTTGGAGAAGTTTTTATGGTGGTTTCTTTACTGGGGGTGGGGTGGGATGTGGATGTTAAGGATGATTAGCTTATGGTCAGACCTGACTAACGAGGGGGTGACCATAGGTATGGAGCATTGATTTCCCATGTTGGTAATGACCAGGTCTAGGATATTGGAGCCCCTGGTGGGACTATGGATTAGTTGATTCAGGGCGTTGGAATTTATGAATTCCTAGAACCGTTGCGCAAAGGTGTTGGGACATGAGTAGTTTTCCCAGTTAATGGCAGGGTAGTTAAAATCACCCAGTATTAGGGTGTTTGGTTCTATCTTAATATTTTCAAGTATGTTTAGAAAGGTGTAGTGAAAATCTTGGGGTATGGTGGGGGATCTGTAGCAAGCTACAATTTGGATTGCAGTCTTATATAGTTTTAGCTGCACTTGGAGAATTTCAGACACATTGTGTTGGCCAACTAGCCTGGTGGTGTGAATATCCTTGGTGAATATTGACACTCCTCCACCTTTAGTGTTTTGGTCCTGATTTGGTGGCCAAAAAGTGTGGTAAGAGTTGTAGCCTGGTATTGCAGGGGTGCTCTCTGGAGCCTTGAACCAGGTCTCAGTTACTGCACAGATATCAATGTTCTCCATTTTTAGGAGTGCCTCGAGAGAGTGCATTTTGAGGTTTAGACTTCTAGCATTGAGTAGCATTACCTTCAGATTTTGCATGCTTGTACCTGTTATGGTGGTGGTTTTGTCCTTTGAAGTTTGCCTAAAAAAGGCACTATAGGGGTGGCAAGAGCCTTAGCCAGTAACCTGAATCCCAGGGGTGACAGGTGCAGACCCTCTCTGGCAAAGCATTGTGGTCTGTCAATCATGTCAACCCAGGCAGACAGATACTGGATCCCCTTTGAATGACACCATAAGCTTAGCCAATTGTTGAAGTCAATCATTTTATCCTTATATTGTGGTATCATTCTGGGTGAAGGCAGGATGCTACTCAGGGCTAGGGTCATACCTGCCTGGGCCACATAATCTGAGAGCTCTTCCATGTCTCTTTTCATGTAGTCCAGGGAGGTATGTCTCAAGTCATTCACTCCAACATGGACAATGACAGAGTCATATTTGTACTTGTTGTGGAGTGACTTGAGTGCATGTGTTATGTGGTGGATCCTGGCACCCGACAGGCAGCTGACTGTAATTTTCTCCTTATTCAACCTGGTGAGAGGGGCATCAGTGTGCTGGACTATAGAGTCACCTATGACTAAAGTGTTAGGTACATTGTCTTGCCTTAGGGGCTGTTGCTGGGTGGCACACTGGTGTTGTGAACTATGTGACACATTGGTTGTGATTGGTGTTTGTTTGCGTTTCAGCTTCAGAGGTCTTTGTTTCTTGGGCAGGTTACAGTTAAGGGCCTCTGCATATGTGGATTTAGTGTTGCTATATGTGAGTGTTGGTGGTGCGGGTTTAGAAGGGCTATGTGTTGCTTGAGGTGTAGTGTGGGTGTTAACCTTCTCCTCTTGACTGTTTAGCACAATCTTGGGTGGAGAGAGCTTTGCTTCCATTTTGGCTATGTAAGTGCATTTCTCACAGGTTGTAGTGTTGGGTGGTAGGAGGAGAGGGTTGTCTGTGTACATGATGCAATTGCTGCATTGCCTCAGTATGCCCAGTTTCACCAGGTGGACAGGAGAAATCAGCGGAAGCTGACCCTTGGACATGCCTGGTTTGGGGATTTTTTTTTTCTTTGTAAAGTATAGGAGCTGTTTCCTTAGCAAGGTACTTTGCAATTATAGGCTGTTTAGTGCCTACTATTAATTTCTCCTTGTTAACAAGGAGAGTTCAGTGTTTGTATGAGTTTAAGGGTTCCTAGTGCTTTCCAGCAGGTATTAGAGAAAGTGCTAGTCACAGGGATGTTTAAAGGTAAGATTGAAAAGAATGCACTCTGCAGTGTGCACTAGAGAAGTTAGATGTGAAAGTAGGTAACTTGAGTTTTACCTGTTTAAAAAAGTTAAGGTTTAGTGGAGAGTTACTATTTTTAAAACAGCAAGATGGATTGAAAGGGGTGGTCACTTTTGTATTTTGGTACTATGAAATACTGTAGGATGGCCAATAAATTTAAATAATTGAAGGGGTGGGATTTCAAAAATGATGATTTTGTGATTACTCACATAAGCCAGAGAAAGTAGAGAGAAATGAGATATATGGTCAGATTAACATGAGAGGTGGGCAACTAGAAAGACAGTGGTATTTAACAAGACAACTTAAATGGGTGGAAGGGCGGGAAAAAATTCTGCCTGACTCAGAACAGAGAGAGCTGTGGTCTCTTTTGAAATTTTAATATGCTGTTAAAACAGAATGCAAGCAAAACACAAGGTAAAGAAAACAAACTACAGTATTCAAAATATAGAAAGGCAATACAGTAATACAAAAAATAAAAGCAAACTAACCTTTCCTTCACAGCAAAGTGTAGCAGAGTCTGGATGAGCCTTTCTGGTAAATATGCAATATGCACACACGAAGGTAAACTGGTAAGAAAGGCTTTTCACATTGCCCACCTCATAAGTAAAGCATTGCATCTATAACAAAAGAGGTTATAACCCCCCTGTGCTCCTCACTCATCAGGCCATTAATAGAGTATAATGTTACCTTTGGTATGTACCTTACCAGGGCACCTGAAGCAACTGGAAAGACCGCAAAGTTGCTTACAAAGAAAATTCAGGGTCTTCAGCATATGCCATACATTTACAGACTGAAATCACTGTCACTGTACTCTGTGTCTTACAGACTACTCAGAGGTGATCTCTGCCTTGCATATAAAACAGTCTGAGAGCCTGCTCTAATGGAAATGCTGCACATTCATAAATCAAATGGTATAAGATGCGCTCGCTTTAGGGAACTCAGCTTAGTAAATAGCATCAACAGGACTTGCTGGAGAGACAGATATGGCTCACAGAGGTTACCTCTCAACAACCTTCCAGTTCAGGTGAAACAGAGCCCTTGCTGACCTTATTTAAACATAACTTGGATGATTGGATGGAAAAATGCAAATTTACCACAGGAGTTTCACCTGTGTCCCTGTTGGACAGGGGCAATAGTTGTTGGCTAAGTTCTGCTTAACACCTTGATATTTTTGGGAACAGGGGTTGTACTTGGTTAGGCTTGCAAGGGACCTAGGGCCATTAACCTAATAACCTCATATGATCCTATGATCCTAGTGCCTCCCCTAGTATTGCAGGACTTGTTCATTTCTCTAGAGGAATGTATAGATGTGCCCTTCCCATACATACACCAACACACACACACACACACACACACACACACACACACACACACACACACACACACACACACACACACACACACACACACACACACACACTCATGCACACAACCTACCATAACTATCCTCTTATTAATCCCCCTTCTGTGACCTCTCAGACAGACACAAACTCACCCTACATCACTCAACTCTCTACATACTCTTTCATATGCAGACAAACATGTACACACATACACACAAACCCTCCATACTACCTGTCCACTGAACATCATGGCACTTACCTCTAATGTGAATGGGTAAACATGAGCTTTTGGCTGTGTTCATTAAGATGGCAGCCAATGTAACTTATGCATCTAGCTGTGTAAATGGTTTATGCTGCAGGCATTTCTGGGTGGAGAGCACATGGATAATTAGCATAGATCTTTCCCCCCTGGAATGCTTCTTTAGCATTTGTAGTAGGTCCCAGAGACAGCCCACCATGATTCTGCAACACCACTTTGAGGTGCGGCACCAAGGTCTCTGAAACAGAAATGGTCACCGCATGGTTTAAGTGTTCGCCTCGCAATAACCTTTCTGAATATAACCCATGTGTTTGAGACAATAGGCTTTTAAATTATATATACATTAATAATAAGATCAGCTTTGAAACATCTCCTGACATCTGTGTTAAAAAACAAGTAAAGAGTAAAGTTATTTTAAAAATGGTACAATTTATCCCATTATTGCACAATATAAAAAATAAATGACACATTTTTTCAGTTATTTTGCAATATTCTTATTTTAAACTAAATGTTACACTTTTCACAATATACCATATCATATATAGCTGTCATTCTAATAGGCCTAAAAGTTCTGCACAGCAGTATATTTTGAAAATAGACATATTATACATTTGCAGAAATGTGATGTTGCTATTCACAAACAATATGTACCGTGGAGCAGGGCTTGTACACTGTAGAATACCATACTAAAGCTTTGCACAATTGATAGGCAAAGTTGTACAGCAGGGATAGAGAGTATATGCAGTCTTACTCCATTGTGTATTCACAACAATCCATGTATGAATGCTCAAGCAATGACTCCCCCTACTGGATGATATGGTACTGACAATCCCAACACAGTCTTGAGTACAAGCTGGTCCCAACTGTGCCATCTATGAGAATCCAGATGCATACTGTGCAAAAATACCTATAACTTGCTGATATTTTGCTCAGTAGATGGAGATGGACAGCATATGAATAGTGCAGTAAAAAAAAAACTGCCATGTTTACACTACTGTGAGGTCCAGCATTATCAGCATCATCAGATCTTGTCATTACCATAATATAGTAACATGCCTAATGATGGATAACTTTTAATGATTCACTCTTACATATGATGGTAGAGCACAACACAGCACAAATCAACTACTTATTAAGGTGTAATACGCCTTACCATGTAAGTACTTTCTTATCATGTTGCTGTTCCTGGCTATGCTGTTAGCTACTGTCATGGTAGCAAATCCTCACATCAGGAGTACTATCACATCGTACAACATTTTGCACTCTATACACCATAAATACTATTTATACAGGAAGACCAGCTTTTGTCCTCTTGTGACCATTGCCAAGATTCATGTCTCTAAAGTACAGCAATATTGTTGCAGACTAACCATACTACTCGCATTACATTCATGCGACTGATCATCTTTATGAATACATTCACCAACAGTAGCATATATATATATATATATATATATATATATATATATATATATATATATACATACACACACACACACATATAATATATATATATATATATATATATATATATATATATATATATATATATATATATATATATATATATATATATATATATATATATGTGTGTGTATATATATATATATATATATATATATATATATATATATATATATATATATATATATGTATATATATATATATATATATATATATATATATATATATATATATATATATACAGTGTATATATCTATATATATATATATATATATATATATATATATATATATATATATATATATATATATATATATATCTCAGTAAACATATCTAGGTATCAACACAAACTTCATTTTATGCTGAACACTGACCCCTTCTAGAAAAAGTATGTAGTTAAATCTTAATGTATCTGTACTGCAGAGGAATTACACCAAGGAAATTATGGGAGGTGTTCAAAAATTATAACATTTATGCAATTATTAACTAATGCCAGCTATTTTTTTATCTTTCTTTCTTTCATGGAATGAAGCGTAACTGGCTAGTTATATGTCTCAAATGCACATTTCTGAATTTATTTGCGATATGTCTCTAGCTGGGTCTATGTCAGATGATCTAGTTTTCAGAAACTCGAAATTCATATTGAACAGACCATATGACTGAGTTTCTGAAAACTAGAACATCAAAAATCCCCACAAAAATCAACCTTTTTTTATATTTTGGCAGTTGGGAGAGCAACTTCCTGCCACACTCCCAGCAAATTAAATATACCAACTCTGAGATCGCACTACAGTGAGGAAAAGGGTACATTTTGTGATCCACACTGCACTGTGGTCTCCATTCAAAATCTTCAGGTTTTTAAAAACTCAATCATATGGTCTTGACTCAGTCACCTGATAGGGACCCATCTAGCTACATTCCTTGAAACTAAAAACACCAGCTTTTGTTAATTAATCCTTAATGTAAGTACTACTTTTACAAATTACCACCCGATATCTCACCATTTTCAAGACTAGTCACTACCTATCATCTAAATTACATCTAGGAAAAAATTAGACTGTTCTCAATAACTTCAGCAAAAAATGATGACAATTTGTTTGACAACTTCAGCAAAAAATGATGACAATTTGACAAATCAGTTTGCAACATTAATACCCTCTGTTTCCAAAATCTCATCCCTAAATGAAAAAAAAATGTATGACTATTAAATGAAACCATTAAAGATGTATTGCCAAATAAATTATATAACACTGCGAAGACTGCACTGACCTTTTTGAAAAAGAATCCAAACTTTCAGAATATATCCAGGTTTAGCAAAATTGAAAAGATGCTCACATTTTCTATAAAACATATAAATCAAATTATACAATAAAGGCTCCGTACTGTTAAAAAAAAACCCTCATGATGATAGGACAGCCCAACCAGAGTGTCCATTGTAAATCAAACATATACCAATAGAAAAGAAGTTTGGCCATTGAAGAACCATTCAGGGGCCAGACTTTCTATTTACATATGTTGGGGGACAGAGCAAAATACAAGAAAAATCAGGTACGTTCAGCAAAATGAAAGAAACAAAAACACGCTTGATTTTCCTGTTATCTTTGCTCTGTCCCTGGTAAAAGTCTCTGATTTTTTTAATCAGTTAAAAAGGCCCAAAGCAAACAGCAATGGAGATTCTATTTCCTCTGTTGCTTCTCCTACGCTTCTCCTATGCTGCATGATGTAATGTGCAAATGTGGGAATGTAAGTTCCATACTAATGTGCAGTACATCAGCATACAGAAGACATTGTGGCAGAAGACTGAAATGCCCTTATGCAATGACATTATTTAGGAAAGGTAAGCAATTTCTTTCTTAAAGTGTATATCAGGATTTACCCAGGGTTGCCTTTGTTTAATCATGTAGGCTTCTCCCTCATGATCAAAACTCACCAGCTGTTGGTAAATCCTGATATATCCATGCACAGTTGCGGATTACTGCTAAATTATGCAGTTAAATTTGTAATGAACACAGAAGAAAATAGCAATACATTTTAAAATAATATTAAGAATCTTGTGGAAACAAGTAATGAATGAACCATTCCATCAACAAGCAATATTCAGGCAGACAGGTTTTATAACAGCTTTAAAATACACAGACACATACAAGATACCTGCATGGATACAAAAAAGTACAAAACTACATAATCTTAGCAGGCATAACAAAATCAAAGCCTAGCTTCTTAAGCATTTACAATACCTTCAGTGATGTTTACATAAAGTTAAGAATTTCCAGTCCTTGGCCTGCTTCCCAGCACAGGACACATTCTAGAACTTTGGTGACTAAAGGTAGTGGTCCCTGTAGATTAGGGGAATGTTACAATGGATTCTGAATAACTATAATTCTATAAACTATAGGCTTGCATGCAGGCTTGCTAAATAATGGACTGAACAATAATCGAGCTGATTTATATATAACTTGGGATTTGCTTCACCTTGGCATTCACATTTGTGTTTGCAAAAGGTGAGACTAACTTTTTTTCATAATTTTTGAGTAAGTTACTAGTTCCTTAAATGAAGTCCTTGTGCAGGGCCTTTAGAAAATTGTATTCTATGTTATTAAAATGTGCAAATATTTTATAAAAATTGCTGTAAAATTTTGGGCTTTTCCAGCTAACCCCGCTACTACCCCATAACAGTTTGTTACATCTTATACTGCAGCTTGTATTAATCAAACATATATCCTACAAGTTGAGGTGCTTTCATTTTGAGTTTCCTTAAATTTTCTGCAGACTAAATTTTGCAGTCACTTTCTAAAGCCTATAAACATCACAAGCAGTGCAACATATACTTATTAGGTATGCATTCCCACACTCCATCTTCAACTGATTATGGTTGAAACCTAATTACTTGTTCCTCTTTTGCTGTGAAATGAATTTAGAGATCAGTGAATGGCTACCACTTTATCAATAATAATTTAGCAGTAACATTTTAATCGAAAGTCTCCTAAATGCTTCAAACATTATTTGTCAGAAGTAGTAATAACAATACTGTCTTAATGAAAATGGTCAATACTGAACATGCTCGTGTGCACTTCTTTACATTTTATAAGCATGCAGTTCGATGATTTAAGGCGGCAACGCATCCAACATTCAAATAACTAAGTCATTTAAACTTCTCATATATTATAACAGGAATAGGACTAAGGATCAAAGGACGTTCAAGGCTATTGAGTGTTGTGACCATTATACATTGGCATTTCCCACCTTAGACAGTACTTCCCCTTCCAAGGAGCACCATGCAAGTAAAGCCCTGGCAGAATTTATGAATGGCCATCCAATTTTCCAGGCCCTTTTGAAAGAAGATAATGTATCCTACTGCTTCATCTCCAGGAGTCAATTCCAGAGGTAAAGGAGATGCTAAGTAACTAAACTAAAAAGTAAAAAGTCACACAGACAAACCAATTAGAAAAAGACAATAAAGCCAAACTGCACTAACTGTGAACATGTAAGTTTCAGCCTTCTTATGACCTCATCAGCACAGCATAAGTGGACTAGTTTGCTATACTCTAGAAACACACAATCTTTAATTACTGGGGTTTGGGATTATTGGTCTGAATTTGTCCATAAAGACTTAAAAAGGAAAAAGTTATGGACATTCAGAAGCCATATAGCTGAAACTTTTAATGTCCTTAAAGGGTCATTTGCATATATCCCATGGGCCTCTACTACAGGAGGTTTAAGGTCTCACACAGTGAAAACTCTAGCTTGGCTATTTTTTTCTTGTAGTTTTTATTAATTGGTTTGTGTGACCTTTTTCTTTTTTGGCTTAGTTCTTAGTTGGGATACTTTGCATGCACCTTAATGGTTGTGGACATCAGCTGGGTTTAAAGACACTGTGTTTCTAGAGTATAGCCAAACAGTTCACTTATGTTTTGCTGATGAGGTCTTAGAAGAGGATGAAACATGTAGGTCCACAGCTAATGGGGTTTGGCTTTATTGGCCTGAATCTGTCCATAAAACCTTAAAAAGGAAAAAAGTCATGGACATTCAGAAGACATATAGCTGAAACACTTGATGTCCTTAAGGGGTTATCGGCATATATCCCATGGGCCTATATTGCAGGAAGTTTCATGTATCACACAGTGAAAACTCTAGCTTGACTAATTTTTCCTTGGAGATGCTAAGTAATGCATATGTCAATCCAACTTGGTTTACTGATCTACTGAAGCAGGTTTTGATTACTTGTTCTGGAATTTGTGGGATTGTTTGATTTGTGAAGTTACAAGAGATCCTGGACGACTGTGTTCCTGATTTCTCACAAATCACAGCATAGGTCTCCTTTGAAGATCCTAAAAGACCCCAGGATTCAATAAAATCCATGTAGGCTCTGTGTATATACTACATGGAATGTATCTGTGTACATGGCCATGGTTCCTCACCAGCAGCTCACCATACATATTAATTATGGTGTGCTGCCAAAAAAAAATAACAGTAACATAGATAATGAATCTGTGCAAGCAGCAGTGTAGAAGCTGTTCCATACTTGTGGACTGTCCAGAAAATGTCTGGACAGGTGGTAAGCACAGGACAGTGTTTTATTTATTTATTTTTTTAATTTTTATTTGTTTGCATGGAGCGGCATGGTGCTTAGTGATGCCAAGCTGTGCTTATGCATAAACACCTGAAATCTGGTATATATCTAAAAATAGAAACCAAATGTAATCAGTTGTAGTTTCTCTCTCTCTCTCTCTCTCTCTCTCTCTCTCTGTTTGTGCGGAGTGGCACTTTGCTTAGCAATGCCATCAGACATCTAAAAATAGAAACCAGATGTATTTAATCATTGTAGTTGTGTTGTGCTTAGCAATGCACAAACCCATATAGCTTTGCTGTGCAATGCTAACAGGCATCTTAGTAGTATATGTGAAGATATACTGCTGCCCTGTACTATCCAAGTGGCTAGATAGGTTGAGTCATGACATACAGTGTAGTAGGTCTTTGGTTTAAGTCCTGAGCAGTCATATGTTTTATATTTTTGCTGTGAAAATGTGTCAGCTGACTGAAACATCAGTTTAATTTAAAATTAAAAAGTTGTTACATTTAGAAAAGCTGCTCAGTACTAAGCACCACTTAAACATGGTCAACAGTCTATATTGTTTGCACATTTCTAAGCTATGCTTAAACATGGCTTGTGTGAATTTGTATGATTCTCAGCTTCACTGAAACAGTTTGTGAGAGTTTATGTGAAGCTAAGCGACATTGCACTTTTTTGAAAGTTACAGTATGCCATGTAAGGGCGGGAATGCAGCCTATTTAAAGGCCAATAGGCAGGAATTTCACACCATTCATTGGATTCTTCACTTGGCTGTCAATATGCCTGGTGGTTTTGGAGAGAGAGCTTGCTTTCAAGCTCAGAGGTGGGATGTACAAGAGTCCAAGGTGTTTGTTGGATTCCTGGTGAAAAACTATGAACCCCAGCTGCTTCAGGGCAATTATGAACCCCGGCTGCTGCAGGGCGATTACCAGACCTCAGAGTGTAAGTCTGAGGCCTGGGATCAGTTGGCTAGGGAACTTACCAGTGCTACTGGTATTCCCCACACTGGTGAGCCAGTGTTGTCACCACTACGATGACGTAAAGAGTCAGAAGAGGGGAACCTTGGACACTTGGGTCCAAGAAGCTCAGGCTGAGCAGAGCCCACAGATATGTGAGTATGTTTGCCAGTACTTTAGAAATATACAAGATGAATCTGTGCAAAACTGGTATGCATAATAATTCGCTTCTCTTTCAACAGCTGCAGACGAAAGGGCTAGCAATGTCCAGTTCCATGCAGGGCACCTGGTCAGGATGAGCCAAAAGTGTTGCAAGTAGGGAAACATCAAAGTAAAACCTTAATGCATAACATAATCTTATAATAAATTAGTTACAGAGTTTGCAGTCTTAACAGTCAGGTATGACATATCTGAGATATGCAACATGTTTATTAATGTGCCACTGCCTACCTGTAATAGTACAGCAAGTTAAATCAGATAAACATTTAGTACTGTGTAGTATAGCTTCCAATCATCAGTTAATGTTGTGGTCTACTGAAATTAAGAGTCACTGTTCTCGTCAGCTCATTGTCTGAAATATTCTGTAGGTTGCACTCAATTAATGGACAGGGTATATGGGTTATTTATTAAATATCTTACACAGCTATCCATTGTCTACATGCCAGACTTGAAGCAACATTAATCAATAAATTATAAAGGGTGATGGCACTTTGATATGTAATGTTTTCAAATAAAAAGTGTTCATTATTCCTTTATTCACTGCATGCGTGTTCTAATCTGACACCACTCAACTGTTAAATGCAAATGAATAAAGAATGCAGCAAAAGCTGTCTGAAATAAATATAGTGCATTGCCCATAGTAAGGTTCAAGCCTGTGTTTTGCTCATTCTGTCTGAAATAATGCTGCACATTCCAACCAGGCAATGAATAACATATAGGTAAGGTAACTAAAGTCCTGGACTGTTATCCATGTGTCTAAATGCCAGATTTAAGGGAACATTATCAATAAAGTTTAAAACAGGATTGTGCTTTGGTAAGTAATCTTTTCAAATAAGTTTTCATTATTCCTGAATTCACTGCATGGATGTTCTACTGTGGTGGTGGTGCTGCGGTAGCATTGTCGCCTCACAGTAAGATGTTGTCCTGTTCGATTCTCAGCTAGAGTGTCTTCTGTGTGGAGACATGCGTGAATAGGCATACCTTCATTGAAGGTTGTGCATCAGGGCCGGCAACTCGGCATGTAAAAATCTACTGCCAATCATTAGCGGACCTGAGTTCCGCTGTGGCGACCCCTAACTGGGAAAAGCCGAAAGACACAACAACTGCATGGGTGTTCTATTCTGGCACCAGTCAACTGTTACATATTAACTATGATATAATGCATCATCACATTTCAGATATGCATGTATTGCAGTACCCAGAGTAGGTGTCAAGCCCCAGTTCAGATAATTTCCCCAAAATATGCTATACATAGCACTCAGTAAATGAACAGGGTATATGGTTAGGTCAACAGGCGACCGCCACAGCCATACATGTGTGTACCTGCCAGATTTCATGTGACATTAATGATTAGAGAGTAAAAGGGGATGGTGCTTTGATAATTACTGCATTCAACTAAAGTGCTCATTATTCATGTTTTCACTGCATTTGGTTTCCAATGTGATACCACACACAACTATGCATGTGTGTAAATGTAGGATTTCACACAAAATGTTGCAATAAAAGTCTTAAAAGCGATAGTGTTTTGAAAAATTTTTATATTGATATAAAGTGCACATAATTCCTGAAGTCACTGCTTATGGGTTCTAATCCCATGGCAGCCAGCTGACAAATAATCAGCTGTCTAGAGTAATTAGTGTACATGAACATCCCTATCAACTGTCATGCTTTTGAAGAATGCAATGACTAGTGCCCCATATGACTGGCCCTTGATTAGCAGATACATGACATTACTTGGAATGCAATTTATTGGCAAATCCATTTACAGAACACCTTGCTAGTAATGTATGAGCCACTATGTAAAACTGTTCCCTGTAGTCGTGCCTGTGTACCAGCATTTGTTAGTGCTTGGTCCATGCTTTCCCATGCTAACAGGTTGCAAGGTATGTATGCACACCATCATGTATAAGAGAATTGTAGTCTCTGTACTCACAACTGAAATTGCACATCTGTAGAAGTATGCAGTAGTAGTCTGTTTAGTAATATTACCTGCAAAGTTACTAATGGTATGTTTTTCTCTCTCTCTCCACCTATTATCTTCTTTAATTTATTAATGTTGTTTATTATTATGATTTTATATTAATATATAAATTGTAACTAACTGTTATGTTGGCCTTATGCATTAATTCATACTGGTTTGCTGTTAACATACTTTCCTTAATGTTATTTATTGTTGTGTTCCTCATAATATGCCTTTATATGTCTTTTGATTAATCAATATTATCTTCCATTATGTTAACATTATCATTTATTTGGTTATTTATTTTGTTACATTATGTGTCTATTTAATTTACTACAGTGCAAAAAAGGTAGGCTGGTTCCTGGCAATCCACCTACCTTGGGTCCCTGGCCATGACACTGGGGCCCAGCATGTCTGGGATGCAGCCTGGTGGTGTCCCCCTGCTGCCCCTGCACTACCTGTGGTGTCAGGTAGTTCTGCCCCACAGGCTGGCTGGTCTCTCCTCTGGGAATGGAAGTAGAGTGGGTGATTTTGTCACCCATGTGGAACTGCCAGGTATGGTGCATGGGTTGCTGTGCTGAACTGTTGCATGCCTATGCCGGATGGAGAAGATGCTGTCCATCCTGGTGGGGTGGCCTCACCTCGGACACTAATGTCTACCATTTCCACCACAGGGGCAGTGAAGGAGCAGTGCTGACAGTCCCATGGGTGAGGACTTGAGTCACACTGCTACCATGTGTGATGCTAATGGGACAGGGATTCTACAACACCCTCCACATCCAAGGTGTTCACCCCCTCTTGTGTCATTCAGCAAACCTGCCTGTTGTCTTGTCTGCCTTGTCTGTCTGCAAAAGCTTCCTCACCTTCCCAACTTACCTCCCCCACAAGTACCTATGTCCCTTCCATAACATTCCACTCTCACCTTAAACAAAACAGGCATGTGTGCCAAAAAAACAAATTTGTCCCATGCATAGCTCTCCATTTCACACGTGTCCACTGCACACACTTAATTTTGTCCAACTGGCTTGACAATGCACTTATGTTGTCATCACCTATTTCTGGGGGTGACAGTCCAAATTCAGCTAAAAAATCTGTGAAAGTGCAGAGTTGTTACTACTTAATGCTAGAAGTCTAAACCTCAAAATTCATTCACTCGAGGAGCTCCTTAAAATGGAGAACATCGACATCTGTGCAGTGACAGAGACCTGGTTCAAGACTCCAGAAAGCAGCCCTACATTACAAGGCTATAATTCATACCACAACTTTCGGCCACCTAACCTGGACCGAAACACTAAATGTGGAGGCATGTCCATATTCATTAAGGATATCCACACCTCCAGGCTAGTTGCTCAGCATAATGCATCCGAGATTATCCAAGTGCAAATAACTCTGGGCAAGACCGCAGTCCAAATTGTAGCTTGCTACAGATTCCCCCACCATGCCCCAGGATTCCCACTCCTCATTTCTTGATACACTGGAAAATATTAGGGTACACCCCAACACCCTAATAATGGGCGATTTCAACTACCCTACCATTAACTGGGAAAACTAGTCATGTACCAACTCTCTTGCTCAACATTTTCTGGAATTCATAATTTCCAACATCTTGGATCAACTTATCCACACCCCTACCAGGGGCAGAAATATCCTAGACCTGGTCATTACCAACATGGGCAACCAGTGTTCCACACCAGAGGTCAATTCCTCATTGGTCAGATCCAACCACAAGCTAATCAGCCTGGACATCTACATCCGGCCCCCACCCCCAATTAGGGAAACCACCATAAAAAACTTCTTCAAATACAACTTCATGCTTCTTAAGACAGAAGTGGCAAACTTCACGACACCCATGCAGATGGACAATAGAGGTACGACTGCTGAATCCTACACAAAAGCACTTTATAAGCGCTTACACGAGTGCATGGCTCTTGCTATCCCTAACAGAACCAAGATTCTATCCTCCGAAAAAAAGGAAGCCAGTCTGGTGGTCCCCTGCCATAAACAAACTCTACAACAGAAGAAAGAAACTGTTGCAAAAAAGAGTAAAATCCCATGACTGGAAGAACTTCCTGGTCAGCCTTAGTAGGAAGCTGAGATCACTCATAAAATCCTCCAAAGCTAGTTATGAAAACAAAATCGCCACTGATTCTAAAGACAACCACAAAGCATTCTATAGCTATGTCAAGAATCTCAATGGCAACACTCAGATCTGCTCTGAGTTACAGCACAATCACACTAAATATACATAGCCTATTGATATTGCCAACATCCTGACAGATAGGTTCAGTGCTAACTGAACCCCCCACCCCCACCCCCTAAACGGTCCATCTCTATACCGGAAGAATGCAAAGTTCCTGTAATCATAGCTGCACAGGTAAAACCCACACTTTCCAAAGCCAAGAACACAGCATCCGTGGGACCTGACAACATCCTAGGCTGAGTTCTACATGAACTACAGAATGAACTGGCTCCCCACCTAAGCATCATGTTCAGTCATAGCCTCACCTCAGGCTTTGTACCCACTGAATGGTGCACAGCGACGGTAATCCCACTCCACAAAGGGGGAGCCACCATGGACCCCAGGAACTACTGCCCCATTAGCCTAATGAGCCTGGTCTGCAAGGCCATGGAACGTATCATCATGGAACTTATAAACAAAGACATTGGTAACCTCCAAACTCTGGACCCCACCCAGTTCGGGTTTGTAAAAGGCAGATCATGTCTCCTAAACCTGACTGACTTTTTTGAAGCAGTCACCAAAGCCGTAGAGAAGGGTAAGGTGGTTCACACAGCCTATCTAGATCTCTCCAAGGCTTTTGACACCATCCAACACTCTGGAATTATAGATAAACTCACTAAACTAGGTATTAATCCCTATGTCACAAGATGAGTTGCCAAATGGCTCACTGACAGAACTCACACTGTGAAAGTAGCAGACTCCAAATCCAACTTCAGACCAGTGGTAAGTGGAGTACCACAGGCTTCAGTCCTGGGTCCTCTCCTGTTTGGTATCTACTTTTCTGAAGTACAGGCTAACACAGAAAGTCTTTGGCTAATGAAGTTCACAGATGACTGCAAACTAGGAGCCATAATTGAAATGCCTAACGATGTGGACATCCTACAAAAGGGCCTCACACTGGGACAGATGACTGGTGTCAAAGCCATGGCCTCAAGCTCAATGTCAAAAAGTGCATTGTCATCCCCTTTGGTAAAAACTCTGTACCCATGAGCTGCCATATAGGTTGTAGTCTACTTAACTCCGAAAGTGTGATAAGAGACTTTGGGACACAGGTGGACAGTAGTCTCTCCTTTGATAATCACATCACCACAGTAGTCAGGAAATCCTTCTATGTGGCACACCTCATCACAAAAGGTTTCTCATCCAGGTAAAAGGAGGTCATTGTTCCCTTCTACTCGTGACTCATTAGACCCGTTATAGAGTACAATGCCCCTTTTGCTATGTACCTCACAAGACATCTACAACAACTCCAAAGGCAGCAGGAATACCTCATAAAGAGGATTAGAAGCCTCAAACAGATGCCCTATGCAGACCATCTCAAAAAACTCCAGCTTTACTCCGTCACATATCGCCTACTCAGAGGTGATCTCTGCCTAACATACAAAGTTATGTCAAACCCAGAGCTGCTGGACATGCTACACTTAAAGAAATCACAATCCCTCTGAGTTACATGCTCTAGGGACCTAAGCCTTGTCACCATAATAAACAGAACATGCTGCAGGGATAGATTCATGTCCCAGAGACTTCCCATACTCTGAAACAAACTACCTATCTATAGCAAACAAAGCTCCTCATTAGCACTATTCAAGAAAAATCTTGATGATTGGATGGGAAATAGGAACTTCACCCAGGGGATCACCTCTGTGGCTCTGCTTGGCAGGGGCACAAGAAAATAATTTTCTTGGGTGGTGAAAGCTAAGGTACCTTTTTGGCTAGGCTTCTATAGGCCCAAGGGCTGATATCCTAGTACCTACCTATGAACCTGTCCTGCACATCCCTACCTGATATTCGCAATGTTTTTCCCCCTGCTTGCACCCCATTTCACCACTGTCTTATCTCCCCATTTTTCTTTTCTTTAAAGATTTTTTTGTGTGATGTTGTTTGGCATGCCACATCGCTTAACTATGCTAAATAGTGCTACATTGATGCTTTTGAAACAGTATTAATCACATTCAAAAGGTACATCTACACCCTATTTGGAATTCAGGCCATCACACCTGCAGAACAGTGGATCAACCCAACAAGCCACACAGCCGCTAATTACCATAGCTGTTTTAATCAAAACATGGTAGTGCTCAAGTTCCCATCATTACGCATGTTGAAGCAATGCTGCGCATCATGCCACACCTCAAAAATCAGCTAACAGATTAATATAAAATTAGTACTGTAATTGGCACTGTAGTAGAGAATTACATCACTATAAAGCCACACATAAAAGCTTACGCATAAGCGAGATATTTAATAGCAAGTAACTCTGCAATTATATATATACCACATGAAAGAATGCACTTGCTAAAACATTAATGGTAAATAGGATTTTAACTGCGAGTCTGGTATACAAATACAGCACTCTAAAGCCATACACATAATAATAGATGTAAGTGCTGTATTTAACAGCAGATAACCGTGGAATGATAACTACAACATGTAAAATTACACCTATTATAGCTGTGAATCTGTAGTTCAGTTTGTAAAATGCATTGAGAACATTGCTTTTTGGTATACATGGTCCTGGGTTCAATTACAGCTGTGTCTAGCAATGAAAATACATGTATGTGGACATCGACATTATAAATTGTGATATATATGACTGTCTCATCACGTATTTATCCACCCAAAGCAGTGCAGTTGGACTGTCTGCATCTAAATAATAGAGGTCAAAGGCCTACAGACAGGACCAGTCTTAACTAGTCCTAGTACAACATTAGAAAGTACAGAGAATGTCAGTCCTTGCATTAGCCTGAATTCCCAGAGGATGTTGAAGTGTGTACTGAAATTGTGACCTAGTAATATCAGACTGCAGTCCACAATGATTTGCTGGTGATATCATAGACAACCACAGCTGCACAAGTAGCATACGTATATGGAGGTTGAGCTAGATGCAAGGGTTGCCAGCACACACTTAACAGGGAGCTACCATGACATAACACATGACTTGGCAGTTGTCCAACTGTGACATCATGGTTAATGTAACCTCTACCTTTTTCTAGGCCATGCCAAACATTTTGCCTTGTATTATGTTACTGATACGATTGGCTGACATACTTACCTGAAACACATACCTTAATTTCCAGTGGAATGGGTATCCTCTATTTGGCTCTGGCTATACAACAAGGCTGCCACAGGTACCACACCTACTCTTAAATCTTGTTGTCCTGCAAAGTGTTCACCCTCTCTGCCTATGCCTATTCCCTGCATCATTACCTTCAGCTTCAGCCTGTAGCACACAGATTTTTATGTAAAAAGTAGCTGCTACAGACATTCTCTCTGCCATGCCATAATATCCGTACCCCAGTAATTTCTAACCCAAAATATGAGAAAGGGGTTGTAATCTACATTGAGGTCTTATATCGTGTTCAGTGGTTGCATGGGATTGGTTGATTAAACTGCAAATCAGCAGTGTTGGCTGCAAGTATCATTTCAGAAGACAGATTGGTTCAGCAGCAATCACTTGCTAATGAGAACCATGTTAACAATGCAAACAACTAGCTAGGGGAACTATTGTGTATGAGAGCTACTTCACAGGATGAACTCATTGGCACAACATTTATATATCTGTACCTTTTAACAGAGGACTATTGTACTCCATAAGGAATGTAACCATTTTGTTTCCAACATGATGCATATGTTTCAATATACTTAGGGGGAATGGGGATTAGATCATTAAGCCTTTCTTAGAACTGTAATGATAACATGTCATTGATCTCCAGATGTGTTACACCTACAGAGGAACTAGAGTACAGTAAGGTTAGAATGCTTTTTGTTAATTAGGTACACCTGTATCCTGGAAATTTCCCCTGATAGTGGTTATAATGCTAAACTGCTATTTATTTGGCATTGTTGTTTTTATATATTATAAGAGGTGGGGGTTTACACTTAGGTGCCACACTGTAATGGACCCCTGTGTTTGGTGTATGATCATACATCAATATCTGCCATGGCATAAACAGGAATAGCTGCCTATTGGTACTATCTTAGTTGCATTCACACCCTTGCTATGTTTTTATAGTGTTGAATATGAGATGTGTAATCAAGCAGTGAATACTGGTAGCCATCCATTATTCCTGTATCTCTACATATTGTACTCCCACGTATGTGATCCTGACATGTGTTCCTATTTTGATGTCTTTCAGGAAATATGTATCTCCGATGCCATGACCCTTTTATAGACACTGAAAATGACATCATCCTGGAGGCCTTGCGTCAACACCATCAACTCTTGCTGTCCGGGAAGGCCAAACAGGGAAGAGCGGGCAGCGTTGTGAGCTGACCTAGTTTGCGATGTGATTGCTATTGGTCACCACAGCAGGACATATGAGCAGGTGCAACACTGTACCACTGATACGATCAATGCTACATGCAGAAGAGCAGTGGATGTGGCAAGGGAGCATGGTGTCACTGGAGGACCTGTAGTGGTACAACTAATGTCAGCCACTGAGGAATTCTTGGTGAACCCAGGAACACAGGACAGCTCCCAGGCATCCATCACGTGGTATCTCATGGATGTGGGTGCCACTGTTTACTTGCAAGAGGAGCATCCAGGTATGCTTAGTTGGATCAGCATTGGAGGTTAGTTGCAGTTTGAATATCATGATCAAATTGTGGCCAACATACCAATTAACATAGTAGCTACTCTAAATGTTAGCTATTTGGTCATATCAGCCTGTTATAGTGCAACATGCAGTGCTGTTTATATTACATCTCCCTCACATTATCACAGGAACTGGACATGGTTGTGCTCCTGCTCCTGGTAAGCACAAAACTGTTTTGTTATGGATGTAGATTTAGTGCAATGTAGTCACTAAAGTGTCATCCCAGGCCTGCCAGCTGGATTGATATACTGTCTGCATGATTCTCAAATGCACATATATTTCAAAACTGAACACAGTTTAGAGCCATGCCTATGCCTTGTAGGTGAGACCACACTGATAGATTTGACAGTATTTTCAGGACATTACAGATTGCCATATGTGTCAACTGTGCAGAGTTTTGCAAATGTCAACAGTGTACATAATTGTTGCTCATGAGATTCTTGATTAAAGATCTTTTTATTTACAAGTATCTACAGATGTTTGCTAGAAAATGATGTCCTCATGTTGTAGTATAGGAGGATGGTGGTTAAACAAGTCCATAATACAGACAGCATAGTACTGCAGAGCATAGTAGTGCAGGTATTAATGTACTGCTTTTACCTTTTTATCACAGGTGACCGGGGGGTTGGTCTCTCTCCCCTTCACAACCTGATGTCAGTGTCTCTTCAGACTCTGATGATGATGGTGGCCAAATTGAGGCAGGTGGGGGCTGCAGGTGCTGAATCTGTCACAGAGGTTTACATCCCTGAATCTGTCACAGAGGTTCACATCCTCCTTCTGTCCTCATTATTACTGTACACAGTCAGTATGCCTATACATACCCAGGCCCTTGAGGCCACAGATATTGGAGAGTCAGAGGGTGGGAAAATTGAACATGAAAGTGTGGATACTATGGCTGCAATGAATGTCGATACTTGCGGTAGCCAAAGAGATGGTGAGGTTCCACACAGGAAGATTAATAGGGGTACTTGTAGGAAGCCTGCTGTCCTTTCACCACCTATTGCAGGTGTTTTCATGTGTCACTCAGCATATGTTTATGGCCATCATGGAGGCACAGGGACATTCCAAAAGGAACTCCAGATGAATGCTCAGGGTTATGGATGCAGCACAGTCTGACATTCGTGACTGCCTCCACCACTTTGCTGATACCCTGAATCAATGACTGATGCAGTGGAAAGACATTGGTCTGAGACAGATCATGGAATATCTGTCTTGGAATAAACATTGTCTGTGATGGAACGTCTGGTTGCAGTTGAGTGTTTGACTTGTGGACATAGGTCAGCAACATCTGCTGAGAGTCCAAGTGACCATGAACAATTACACTTCTGTAGTGGCAGTACATCCAGTGCTCCAGAGGGGAGTGTTCTGTCCACACCAAGAGATGGCAGGCCATGGCCTCATGGTCCTGGGTGTTTCTGTGGAGGACACTGTCCCAGCAGATAGCAGTCACCCTCAGTTAGTAGCTCGACTTCTGACCTTGTGCATGGAGGTGCCAATTTGGGTCTACTTTAATTAAACAAAAGCGGAATCCATTGAATACGAATCTGTCGACATGTAAACAGCGAAATGCGGAAACGTCGAATGCACTAAATAGTGAAATCAAAAATGTCGAATTGTCACAGTTGGCCCATCTGCGGTATAGCTCCATAAGGTAAGTGTGCGATAGTTACAGACCTTAGGGTTAGGGTGCGGGTTAAGGTAAGTGCATAGATAGGTAATGTATGTAAGGTTTAGTGTAGGGTTTTGTTAAGTGTATGTGTGTGGAATATTTACTTTGTGTGGGTATAGTTCTGTAGGGTAAGTGTGCGGTAGTTACGGACCTTAGGGTTAGGGAGGGGTTAAGGGTAGTGCATAGATAGTTCTGTATGTGGGGTTGAATGTAGGGTTACAAGTGGGGTTTTGGTGCTTTAATTTAGGGATAGTAGTAGGGTTTTGGTTAGTGTATGTATGTGTTTTTTGTTGTTGTGTTTGCGTAGGTAGTATGTTACGGGCGGTGGGGTTGGTCAACTATTACGGTTTCGATGTTTAAATTTTGCGGTTTTGTGTGTTCGAATATATCGCATTTCATTGTTTATGTGTCGATGGATTCGTATTCAACGGATTCCGCTTTTGTTTAATTAAAGTAGACCCACCAGTGCAACTCCTGGCAGAGCCAGTTTCCATGTTCAGGGACATAGAGGGTGAACTGTCAGCTCTACCATGCATGATTCAAAGCTGTCCAACATACAGACACATAGGATTAGCACTGAGCTTGACTGTGTTCATGTAGATACTCACACACCACTGTCACAATCAGGTCACCTACAGACACACAGGGCACATTTCCATGGTCCATCTTGCCTGCTTTCCTTCCTGACTCACACACACACCTAGGCTGACCAACCTATTGGATCAGCCTAGGCCTCCTGCACCACCACAGAACACTCTGTACAAGTGATGATACCTGTGCTACATTCCTGTCTTCCTTGTCATTGATGCAAGGAAATGAAGCTATGTGTCTGATGCACAGGCTGAGTATCTAAATTACTATACATTTGTTTAATCCATTATTGCCTTTGACATCCCACTTGTACTGGTCAATGTCAGATATTGTATGCTGCCATTTGTATTGAGTAAACCACATTATTTTGTGTAAATTACATTGCACAATGTAATAGATGTATACTTACACAATGAAAGGTGTCTCATGGAACTTTTTACTTTTCAGTTTCAGGATTGTGTAGAACAGACCTATGGGTACACAGCTACAATAAACCCATAAACATCAGAGCATAGGATGGAATGTCAGCACAGAAAAAAATGTCTTCAGAAAGGTAACGCAGCATAGGTGCATGGTTCCATAGGTACATATGTGTATAACAGGTTAACAAGAACAATAGCTTCTTTCAGCCTAGTCATGCATCCCTATTGTCTGACTAGGTCTGGTACCCTCGATAAGTGTAACCAGGGTATTGGGAGCTATCACATCTAAAACTGTGGTGTAGGAGATGAACCATCTACAATTTTCCATTATAGACATTTGTCCTAAACTAGTTATGATTGTCTTGTTCTGCATCTCAATCTGTAACTTGCACATGATGTACATTACAGTGGAAGTGTGCTTCACATGGATGGGGAGTCTGTTGCATACAGGGTGTATTATCTGGGTTATGTACCGTTTTCTCCAGCATGTGCTATTTATACCACAGTCAAGGTGTAGCTGTGTAGAACAGGTAATTCTTGTGCTTACCCTTTCTTGGATATGCAGGAGGTACACAGTGGGATCTGACACCTCCCTGTATGGCAGCCATACACCTCCCCTCCAAAGCATGTAGGAGACAGAATACACAGTTACAGCCTCGACATAGTCAGCATAGGACATGTTATGTAGAGTGTGTATTGGTTTACTGTGGAACCTTTGTGGCCATTACAGTTATCAGATATTCTTGTGTAGTTACATACCAAAGGTGGCATTGCACTCAGTGATAGGTGTGATGAGTGCTAAATACAGTGTAATAATGACATTCTGGGACTTACATGCCATGCCTTTCTCTATAGGTTGTGCAACATTGAATGAATCCCGACATCTTACCAACCAGTGAAAGTCAAAGGCAAGATCACACTCGGTGTCCTTAAGTCCCTGACTAATGGGTCAACTGTTAGAGTTGTGCAGACAATACGATATTTTTCAGGGGTGGATGACTTGTAAAAGTATAGCACTGTGCGTTCCTTGGAATTTCCTATTTGTCAATGGCTCTGACAACAACTGAATGTGTGTGTCAGCCCATCCTGGATAACTGTTGGTTCTTTGTGGGATTCAGTGGCAGCTCCTAATTTGCAGTTATCTGTCAATGTGGTCAGTCTAAGGTCACTGATAGTGGCCATAACTGCAGATAAGGGACTGGCTAGGAGGGGTAGTCCCGGGAATGATTTATGAGGATATTCCACTGGTGACTGGCCGCTGTAGCACTGGATTACCCAGTGCTATCTTCCCGGATAATGATTGCCAGACACTTGGCTATCCACCAACACTCTACAGTGTTTCAACAATGCTCAATGGCCTAATCTTGACAAATGCCTTTGCAGTCCATGGTTGGCTGAGTGAGTAATTTTCTCCACATCCGTTGCATAGTTTAACACTCAATGAGGTCCACTGCTTAGGGTAGGCTTGATCTGACCTTGAACAAAACACACTAAGTTTGGGCCAGTGTCTGCAGGTGTATTACATTGTTACTGATCATTTCCATGATGTCTTTTCATGGCTTTAAATATAAGACAACTGAGACATCTGGGGACAGCACTTGTCACTGCATGCTAGTTGTCCTGTGTGCAACTAAGTATTGCAGTTAATTCTATCATGGTTTCCAAGAAGATAGTCATCCAAGATGTATGTGTCTGAAAAAAACAGAGGCAAACAATGGTGGGGAAAGTCATATGTACATATTGTGAAGATAAGGAGGGAGTCTTTACACAGTTATTCTGCAGCTGGATATTACTCAAGCAGTGTATACTGAAATGACACAATTACCTTGTGAAGAATGCTGACAAGAGGGGAGTTCCCTGAATTGCCAGTACCTGGCTACTGCTGGTCTCACCACAAACACTCTCTTCTAGGATACTATGCTCTTATACTTTGTCTCTCACCAGAAGAAAAATGTTAGTACCAAGCTCAACATGAGGAGGAAGCCACAGCCTGTTTGTTCATCCACATAGCTGTCCCATGTAATGCAAGGCTTTGTAGGCCTGACATACCCTTTTCCAGGTAGATTCCATGATTAGCAACCAGAGCAATAATTTGAGTTTGGCATGTATTATGCCTTGTATTCCAGAGTTGTTAAGATTTCATTAGGGTACTGACCAGATGGTGAGTTGGAGCATATCTGCAGTGGCACAATATAATTTTCAGTGTCTGGTAACATAGCCATCCAAGGTTGCAGGAACAAGCACCACAGTGGCATTGGTCCCTGTTAGGTGACAATTTCACAGCAATTCATTCAGCCTGACCTTCAGCAGCTTCATGGTGCACATCTGCATGACATAGATCTGAGGCCTAAAGCAGAGGAATGGCCACCTTTGGCCAAAGTGTGTGCACCTCACATATGTCCTAGGTATGTCATACTGTACATCTATGTAACTGGAACATGTCTGTGTTTCCACATCATGTCACACAACATCCAGTTTGCTGTCTGATTGTTTGACAGCCAGTGTAGTCTAGCAAGGCCAAAGTGATGACTGCAAAGTTGAACAAGTTCTCTCTACATGCACGGATATCCACATCTTCATTGCAAGGAGTGCCTACAGACAGTGTGTTTGAGGATGTCAACCCCAGGGGTGTAGCAGCATGACCCTAACTTTGCTGGAGTTGTACATTGTCACATTTGTAGGTTTATTACTGTGACCATGCCTAATAACAGGATTATGGTTATTCCAAGGGCCAAATGCCTGGCAAAGCATTGCACTCACTCAACCATGTTATGGCACTCTGTCAGGTGCTGTGTTTAATTAGAAGAACTACATAAAGGTGATAACAGTTTACATTTCAACATCTGTCAGGCCACAGCCTAACAATGGCACACTGTGGCATACACACAAGCAAGACTCTATTGCTAATGGCATTATCAATGACTGCTGGCAAGATGTGGAAATTGACCCACCCCTATACTCCTATGCCACACAAACACCACATGTGAGAGATGTGACTATATTACAAACCTTGATTCCATGCTGTCTCACACACCGGTCAGTACATATAGCAATGACCAGTTTGCCAACATGCACACCTCACCACGTACTACACATACACCCACATCACACACACTGGATGTGTGGATCTCCTTACCAGACACATACACAAACAACAGACACCTCAGAAACCCAATTTCAAGCTCACTGTACATAATCATACCTCTGTAGAACACAGTACACATAATAGAGCATGCACCACTGTCTCACTGGTCAAACACATGAGGAAAAACACAAACTCAAGCCTATTATTCATAGGTGATTACATCATGAGACGCATTGATGTCCCTCTCACCAGACTACATTTGGGAAAGGTCACAGTTAGCTGTTTGTGAGGTGTCAGGATATGCCATACCACACATGCATGCAGGTCTGTCAACATCAAGTAACATTATGACAACTTCATAGTTCCTGTTGGTATGTACAACTTGAGACATACCTCAATGGACTGTATGCAGACACATGACTGAGCTTACAGACTCTGTGCCTCTGGTGGGTATGCTCATAGCCTTCACCTACATTTTGCCTTCACCTAGGATGATGGCTCAATACACACAGAAAATGACTGAAGTCAATAATTGGCTTATTGTGTAGTGTCATTGTAAGGAGTACATGGCAGCCTTGGATGACTTGCTCAACAGACCTCGATGTCTTGCCAGAAGGTGGTGTTCATCTGTCACCCCTGGGAGTTTGTGTGCTGGCCAAGGCTTCTGACATCTCCATAGTGTATCTTATAGGTGGTGTCTCAAGGGAAAACTTTCAATGAGGAAACGCCATCTTCAAACAACTTCATGGTTATGCTGCTACATGCATACTCAATGGAAGGTGCCCCCACCTTGGAAGATGCAGACATTTGTGCAGTCACACTCACCTGGTTCAAGGATGTGGACAGCACCACAACCATACCAAGCTACACGTCCTTCCACATGTTCAGACCTGAAAATGAAAGTGTGCAGGTAATACAGGTGGTGTATCAATATTCATTAAAGAGATATACCCATCCAGATTGGTTAAACAGTGTGAATCCCTGGAGACACTGCAGATGCTGTTCACTGCTTGTAGGGTACCTAATGAAGCCATTGCCACCTACAGGACCACCTCCACTGTGAGGTCCTCCCTGGTGAGATCTGACCACAAAGTGGACTCCTTAAAATTAAGACTCACACCTGAACCCCCCCCCCCCCATCAAACACAGTACTAAACTTCAACAAAGCAAATTATAACCTCCTATGGGATGGTATAAATACCTTAACTGTACCTCCCCCCTCAAGAGGGATAGGCAACTATGGTGAGCTCTACACCAATGCATTATGCAAGCACCTGTACAACTGCACAGACTTGGCTGTACCTAACAGGAGGAAAACAAGCTCTTCATGCACAGTAAACTGGGAGCTGTCACACAGTTTTCCAGTTAGGTCAATCTCCTACAAGAGGGTCTTCATGAACAAATGCTTATTGACATACTCATCACCATAAACCCCATTCAAATGTGTATGTAATATAATTTCCATCAGTAACACCAATGTTCCTGATAAGTAACACATCGGTAGCAACACCTGATGTACATACATAGGGGTGATAGACCTGGGCACACAGGCCTGGCCACACAAGTTTACACCTACTTTACCATAGATCACCATGTCTCCCCAGGGGTAAGACAGGTAGTATACCATGCTCATGTCATTACTGAGAGCACTGTCACCCACTAATGACTTAGTTATAACCTCTGTGAACTCTTCCCTCAGTATGCCAATATTTGGGTGCAAAGGTCAATTCCAAGTAATAATACCTCACTTCCAAAATACGTACATACTTCTACATTAAAACCATGAACATCATCACACAAGCTAATTGCCCTAGTCCTTTGAGCCACACAAGCTGCTTGACAGACAGGGATCATTCATCATGCAATCCACTGCATAAATATGTGCATTGTTATTCCTGTGTTAAGTAAGATATGCAATGTATGGTCAATGTATATGTTACTGTCCTGAGACTGCCTGTAATGCTGATGTACCATTGATGAGTTTCTGTTACAGCAGATACAAGGGAACACTGCTGTGTTAGGGGTGGCGGAACACCACCACATGTTCTGCTGGGATACACAGTAGTCTGACTATCAGATCACCCCACTGTCTAACATCTCCCTTGACTGATGTACTCATATTCTGTTGCAGTAGGAGTCCATGAATATTCCATGCATGAGGCCTAGTGAATAATAATGGAAACATGATAGTGGAATTGCTATCTGTAGTCCCATGTAGGTGTTATTTCTCTCCAAGTAGCCCACTATATTTATTTGCATAATGTACCAGATCCATACATACAATGTATTATCATAATAATCCTTACGAATACTGTGTAGGTTACAGACTTACCTTGCAAATGCAGCACATAACATGACTGTAGTTCAGGGCTGATTCTGTCAGATGCAAGCAGTACACAGCCAATACATGGGTAGGTATAGGATGTGTGGGTTACCTGCCATCATTTTTAATTTATGTATGTGAGTAGGAGTAAGGTGTCAGTCCCTAGGTCCTTAGGTTGTCAGTGAGTGTGTTATGTGTTGTCTCTTGGCCAAAGTAAGGGCATAGTGAGCATGCCTACATCTCCCTACAGGGACATCAGCAGGGGGTTGCTCTTCCAAGTCCTACTGTGACTGTGGCTGTGGTGACATAGGCACTGGTGAGGGGCTGTGTATCCATTCCCTTTGTTGATCCTGCTGCAGCTGTTTCTACAGGATCATACTGTGTAGCATAGGGCATACTGTGAATATATGTGCACATGTGGCTGAAGAATACTGCAGGGCTCAACAAGATATATCTAGGGACTGGAACCATGACTTCAGAGGCCCAAACACACTCTCTTTGATGGTTCTAGTTTGCGCATGTTGTGATGCCCCTGCACTGTCCCAGCAATCAAGGAGCCTCAATCCTCACCACTAGCAACAGTGAGGGATGTGCACATTGGGAGGATGACAAGTACACACACAGTAAAGTATAGTTTCACTTAAGAGCACACAGCGATCACAGTCAGTCTGGGGCTGTTTCCTGCATCTTTCTCCAGATCCCCAATAGGACTCCCCACTGGGACAGCTATAGAGTTGAGTCCTTAGCCAGGGTTCAAAGCTAAGTCCTAGCAGCACTAACTCTGTCTAACCAGTGTTTCGTGTCCCTGCACAAGTAGCTGACACACACACAAACACACACACACACACACACACACACACACACACACACACACACACACACACACACACACATACACACACTTTGAGATGTCATTTATACAGAAACACACACCTGGGAAAGGCTGGCACAGTTTTACTAGCTATGCCCCCTTCTGCCCAGACCATAAGGTAGTTAGAACTGCCACCAGAACCCCTTATCAGCTACTTTAAGGCTCTTCCCAAAGGGTGACCAATCTTACTGCTTATTGTTACTATTAACCAAATGGTAAGTGTGACAAATACTTTTAAGGCTATTTAGGAGTGGCCTATATAGTGTCACCAAATACATATACAGGCATTCTAAGAGCTTAATTATCTCAAAGCAAACCAGCCACAATTAAAATATTTAAATATATTTAATAATAAATAATAAAAGAACAAGACAATATACAGTAACTCAGCACTGTGACTGCAAAGTTCTAAATCACAGGAAATAGTTTAAAACAACATTGCAGGACAGTCTCAAATAAATACAGAAAACATCTAAACTAATATTTACTATATTTCTATCTATATATAAGAGATACTTTTCCCTAGTTACTTACTATTAGCAAGGCAGACGTGCAGAAGATGGATGTTTCCAGGTCCAAAGACAAATACAAAATGCACAGTCTCCGTGAGAGTTCCAAAAGTAAAATCAAAAAATTACTTTTGGGTTAGCAGGGTGATATCACTATTTGCTACCTGCCTTCAGTTCCCAGGCTAAAAGAAACCAACATCTCTATGTCAAAAATACTTATCTCTCAGATCTGCAGCTGCTAGGAAGTAACACAGCAATGAAAAACCCTTTACATTTGAAACCTCGTAATTATTTCTGTTTCAAGACAATAGGAAAATCCCTAGCTCTAGACATTGTACTGCTTGCTGCACTGAAACTACCTTTTTTATAGCACATCGTGAAGCACTTAATTTCAACTTATTTTCTTAAAGTTTTGGAAGTTAACTCTGTATGTTCCAGCTTCTACCATTAAAACACACATTTGCACAGACATATAGCTTACATCCATTTCTGTTATTTCCCAGTAGGGTACATTGTGGTTACATCCTTGAAGCTCAGTACATAAAATTCAGTTCAACACACACTTCTGCACCAGTAGTTTAATATCCACATAACATATAGTTCTTTTACATTTGTAAGACAAGCCTATGGATCATATTATTATTCACAAATGACATAGGATTATTTACAAAATTCCAGCTAGCTGGGCTGGCAGTGTCACATGTCTATATAAATCATATTAAGATTTTAAAGTGACATATAATTATTTACAAAATTCCAGCTAGCTGGGGTGGCAGCATTTCAGTTTGTCACATACGTGCCTAATTATGGCATTCTTCTGTGGGTGTATGTCCATTTCTGATGGGTGTCATCATCCATGATTCCAGGGCATCGACAGAATCCCCCAGTAAATGACCATGTAGGATGTCCCCCATAGTAAACATCTGGTATAGCTGTGATGTGTGCCAGATATGGGAGTTGTGATAACTGCCAGGGTTGCCACCACATGCATTCAGGATAATCCCCTGGGCATTGTACAAGAGTCAACAGTTGATGGAATGGTACCATTTGCAGTTAGCGTAGATTCTACCCTGCTCACCAGGTGGTGCCTTGATGTGTACATGAGTACAATCCATGGCACCCAGTACTTCAGGGTAGTGTGCGACATGGTAGTACTGTTGCATATTGCTGGCCTTTGCCTCGGGAGAGTGGGGAAAAGATATCTGCTCACTGGTATGTGGTAGCATAGCATCCAGGAAATGGTGGAGTATCCTGGATGCAGAAGTCTGTGACACCCCCATCATATCCTCAGTTGGTCTTTGAAAAGTAACTTTAGCTAGTATCCTAAGGGTTGCACATGCCTTTGTTTCCACTAGGTTGGTTTCCCCTCTGTTGGCTCTGTCTCTGAGTTGACAGCGGCAGAGCTCAGTGAGTTTTTGTAATATGTCTCTGTCCACCCTGTGATGCTCTACAGTCTCCAGGCCATGTAGCTCCTGGAAGGTTACCCTGGGCGTGAACACTCTTCTCCTTCTGAGCCCAGGCCTAATGTCAGCAGCACCAGCAGCACTGACTTCAGTTTCAAGCACATACAGATGTAACAGACCTACAGCAGCCCCTAGTATTATCTCAGTTAAAATTCCCAAGTCTGTACTCAAATGGTCCAGAATATTGGGGGAAAATCAGACTGTAGGGTGTATGCATACTTTATACAGGTCAGCTGTAGGCCCAGCATGTGTCCTTGGCTAATTATTATGCATTTCACCTGCCTAGAATGTAATTAACATAATTTAATGGCCCTACATTAGGCGTGACTCAGCTCTATGAGCTACGCTGTGCAGCATAGCTTATACACAGTAATAAATATTCATTGGATATATCTTCCTTCCATTCATTGCTGCCTACATTATCACTATCACGTGGGTAGTGTGCTGTGTGAACATGTTGAGCTATGTGGTGCGGCAAGCAGTACAGCTTAGACAAAACTCAAAATCAATTGAATACATCCAGTTTTAATTGCTTGCTGCCTATGTCATCAGATCTAGGTAGTGCTTCTGCATGAACAAGCTCAGGTATGCGGCGAGCAGTGCAAATGCATGCAGTGGGAATTAAACAGTCCTGAAAGTGACTGGACACACCCCCTGCTGGCATCCACATCTAGTGGAAATATCAACATGGTGTGGGAACCTACACAAAGTGGATATGTGCACATGCTTATTCCTTTTTCTATTCAAGACATCCACATCGTTTACATACACATCCATGCAGACAGCCTGGAAACTACATGGCTCATAGCCATATGAACTGTTCAACATCACCAATGCACCACTGTATAGACCCAACATGAGGACCTATAATACATTCCTGTCATATATTATAAAATGCATTTATTGCCTCTTTTTTTCATCTAAGCATGTTTGTGCACTGCGGCACATAGTCCAAATATGCTGAGATTATAAAATAAATTATTATTAATTTAACTTATTCCCTTCCTCTTTATGACATCCACAATATTAGTTTTACACATATCTCTATGCAGTATAACATTTTCAGGGGAGATATGTCCATGTTTCTGGTATTTTACATCCCATTTTGTCTGTGTAGACTCCTTTATGTGGAAAATTTCCATGTACACTACAGACACTGACACGCAGTCTACACAAATGCCTTTCTATTTGTTGGATCTCTCAATCAGCCTCACTTGCAAAAGATACACCTACTTACCAGGTAATTTGCATTTCTTGATATTTCCCTGTTTGCAAGTGTGTGTGCGCTGCTAAGCAGTGCTTACTGAATCTAAAAATGTTCGTGCTCATGTAAGCTTTGCACTGCAATGCATACACAAAAAAAAATATGTAGGCTTTACTGAATTCCCCCCAGAGATGTGGGGGGAGGCAGTTCTAGTGATTTCTGGTAACTTTTGGGATTTTAAGCTTGTGGTCTTCTTTGTTAGGAACCTCTGCAGTTTTCCAACTGTTTTGTATTTGCGCTTGAGTACATCCCAAAGGGGGTGCTGTATTATATAATTTGTCTGATCAGTGCTGAATACAAGGGGACAATAATATTTTTTGATCTGACTGATATTCTGTTGGTGTTTGGATGTGCTAATTCGAAGGGGAACTGTTGCTATATGGTGATCATAGGAGAGGGCACTATGAACCAGGGTTCCTAGATCTCTAACTACGTTTTCATTTTGAACTGAAGTATTGGCAATGTGATATACTGGGAGAATTGTTTGTTTGCTAAATGTGACATCTTGCATTTTATGGCATACCATTTAAATCCATTTTCAATACACCAGGCAATGATAAGTGTAGGTTCCTGTTGAAATGCTTCTGTGCCAAAAGGAGGTTTGATGATGACTCCTAGTATGCAGTCATCTGCATCATGTTCAGCTGTAGGTCTTGTTTTTTAATCTGTATGTTAGGGAAGCAAATACCAAATAAAAACAGTTCCAGCATTTAGTCCAGTTGGACATCATTGTTCTCTGAGCCCTTGCCACTCCATCATGAGGGTTCTGTCTTTTACCCAGTTAGCTATCCATCTTACCACATAGTGGTCTATTTGTAAGACATTTAGTTATTTAAATCAGTATTTACAATGAAACATTAATACCAGGAAAACTGAAGCTATACATAAAATATTGAGGTCAGTACCTTAACCATGTGAAATGGGGGCAAAGTGACCTTTTCACACACCTGTATTCGATTTCCTTTATCAGTCAAAAGTTGTTTGCCTGCTTGCTTTTACTCAGGTTTTTAACACATTGCCTGAATGCTGAAACTAGGAAAGGAATAAATTACTTGAAAAAATACTTCTCCTGGCTTTACTTACCATATACTGCAACATTTTGCTAAACTTATGCTGTCCTTTATTGTATTTAATTAAATATTCAAATAGTTGCAGTAGTTTTAGTCAAAATACAGTGCCCTGAATTATTAAAAAAATGCAGATATTGTGCAAAGAGTATACTAAAATTGGTGAATATTGTGAATAAATTGTGGATGCAATTTCCAGTGGCTCTAGACTTGTGGTATACAGACTCTGTATGGGATTGGGAAAAGGCTCAAACTCTGCCACATGGTGGTATTGCTAATAAACAATGCAAGATGCATGTAATTCAGTGCATTACAAACTGATTTCAAGCTGTGGTTAAGTGAAAAAATGAAAGGCCTAGTGGGAGGCTTTCTGTGTGACTTTGCTTAACTGATAACTGATATGCCAAAAGGGTCAGTGAACTGTGATCCATACTCTTAGCCATCTTGACATTTTTTCTCTGACCTCCCTGGCAGGTAGAAAATATATGTAAAATAACTCTAACTTTCAAGGCCAGCAAACAAATAGATGTAAAACTCAAAATTAATAAACAGAAAAACTTCCACAAGAAATAAGAAAACAACAACAAAGTAATGAAATTACGCTCTTTTGTCTTCTTTAATTAAATACTAAGACTTCATCAGAACACTTGATAGTCCTAATATGATGTCATGATGTTACAAACACTTCTTTAATATAAAGAATAAGGATTATAAAATCACATCACAAATGAAAGTATGTGTATATACACTGGTGACTGCATAATTAGTAATGTAGTCTCTCACTCATAATTGTACGGGTCCAGCAATAAATGGTAGATTTATTATACTTATGGTATAATGACAACATGCACGTTTTGATAATAAAAAAGACTGGACAGGCAAATCTGGAAGGAATGATATTGAATTTAATTGGAAAACAAAGCTGGGCTTATATCTGGATATTTTAGTCAGCATAGTTTATGTTATTGTTCTTATTACAGGCAAGCACAAGATATACAGATCAAAGAAGTTATCACTGTAACATAGATGCATTTCTGATAAAGTACAGTCAGGAATGGCAGTACTGTATCAGTACTGGACCTCGGGCGGGACAAAGAGATTGACTGTCCTGAGCTTTGTGGTGGCATTCATTTCAGTAGCTGGAGATGGAATTACAACTGCTTAAATGAATGTTTTTATTAAAGTATAGAATGGACTTGCACAGGCTCCATGCTTTTGGTGCATTGGGTTGGGAGGGTGCCAGTCTGGGATTGCTCATGACACCAAATGATCCAAATATGGCTCTGAGAAATGGTGTGAAGATGAAGTGGTTTTGAATAGAAGATATGTCTCATGAAAAATCCAACTATGGCTCTGAGAAATGGTGTGAAGATGAAGTGGTTTTGAATAGAAGATATGTCTCATGAAAAAGAGCTTTTAGTCATAGGCAAATCATCCCAGTACGGTTGTACCCATTTAAACATGTTTACTACTTTATGCATACAAACTACATTCACAACTGCTTCTGAAAGCACATCTTTGTTTTATTTATGATAACAAAACCTATGTTTATTCCATAGCACCTGTATCCTCTGTGAAATATGCCTGTCCCTCCAGACCAGTCTATTGATATTGCTGAAGAGGTTTATATCCCTAGACTGAGTATTTCTGATGCCATTTGACTTACTGATGTGTAGTAAATCCATCAGTGCTGTGTCGGAGGATACTTTGTATGCCAGACACAGGTCACCTCTTAGCAGTTTGTAGGATACCAGGAATACTGACAGGCTTTGAGTCAGTCCCTCTAGGCCATGTTATTCAGGCCTTGTATCCTTTTAGCAAGGTATCACCATGGGTGCTTCAGTTGTTGCAAATGTCTGGACAGATACATGCCAAAGAAGGCATTATATTCAATAATGGGCTTAATGAGTTCTGAGTCTTGATCTAAGCACAATTCATTTGTTTATAAGCTGTGCAATATAGAAGGACTTTCTTACAACAATAGGCACATTGGTTAAAAGTCAGGTCACTGTCCACATAAATTCTCAAATCCCAAACAAATGGGTCACCTCTTAGGGATGTATTGTCAATGTGGCAGTTCCCTGGGATTGATGACTTCCCATAGGATACAATGATGCATTTTTTGGCATTTAGTTTCAGACCATAATTTTAGTACCAGTATTTATTTGGGAAAAACCTTCCTTCTGGGTGGCTAAGTCAATTGGGAATTCAGTGACTGCTTCCGCTTACAGTCATCTGTTAACATAGTCAGCTAGTGCTCTTTGGTATTGACTTTTACAAATGAAAAGTATATGTTGAATAGGAGAACTCTCAGCAGAGGACCCTGGGGTCTCTGCTGGTGACTGGTCTCTTTGAGAAAGTAACTGACCCTATTTTGATTATCTGCATCCTGTCTGTGAGCCAGTTGGCAATCCAACAGATGACATAGGTTTTATTCCTAGTTTATTTACCATTTATATTATATCTGAGTGCAGAATTGTATCAAAAGCTTTGGCCAGGTTGAGGTATATAATGTGTACCATTTTACCTTCATCCATTGCATTGGTGACCTTTTCAAAAAAATACCCCAGGTTGAGTAAACATGACCTGCTCTTGATGAATCCAAACTGAGATAAGTCTAGTGTCTGGAGGTCCCCTATGTCCTGACTGATTAACTCTATGAAAAGTCTTCCCATGGTTTTACATATGAGGCTAGCCAGACTTATAGGTCTGTGGAAGGTCCTCCCTTAAGCAGGGGAATGATTGTACCTGTTCTCCATTTGCTTTGTACAAAACCTGTATGGCAGCTGAGATTGAGCAGTGTTGTTAAGAGTGTGGCTAAATCATGCTTCATGCTATTTAAGATGCATCCAGGGTTATTTTCGGGACCCATTGATGCAGTATTTTTAGCTTTTGACAGCACTTTTAGGACTTGGTCTTATGTGACAGCTGGAGGTGAAACAGTTTCAGGTATATCATGATGGATAGATAGGGGAGACAGGGGTAAAGTTAGAGCTAAATTTATCAGCCAGTAGGATAGCTATATCTTCAGTCTCAGTGAAGGTAACATCATTCAAAATCAGCTCAGCGCATTGCTACTTTGTGTCTTTGAGATTATGAACATAACCAAAAAAATGTCTTGTGATTGTCTTTGGCTTGGGTATCTATTTTAGCCTCAAAGTTGGCTTTGGTGGACTGTATTAAGCTCCTGAGTTGTTTATTTCAGTGACAAGTGCTCCAATATTCTGGAATTACTCTTTTTACTTTTGGTCAAAATTCTTTTCCTTTTATTATAAAGCTTGTTGATATCATCTACCATATGAGTTTGTTTCTGGGTTTGACCTGCTCTGTTACTATGAGGTACAACTCCACCTATGCAGCTGTTTACATGCTAGTATAGTGTGATGGTCTATATTTCTGCATATTCAGTGGAGTTATCTGGGTATGGTGGGGAATTTGAACCATGCCAATGTACATACTTTTCAATAGTCTAGATTTTTGCATAATCTCCAGATTTTAGCATCATATTTTTGGTCCAGTCCTCATAAAACCTGTGGCTTTCTGACAAATCATTGAGGATTGAAATCATTAAATAATGACACTTGAGTTTCTGATGTCATCCCCTTTAGAAAATGCATGCCAGTGCAAAACCTGTTATTCTATCATTGTTCTAAGTTTATAGGAGACATTTTCAAAATTGTCCCCCCATTATTTTTGGATTTGTCTAGATTTCTTGTGTTAATAAGTTAAGAGGTATGACAATATATCAATTAGGAGTAGGTAGTTTGTCTTAAAGACATTTCTAAAGGAACTTTGAGTAGAAGGGGTATCTGGTTTCAGTTTTATTTTGAAGGAGACTGATTTTTGGTCAGACTTCCAACAAGTGATGAAGATACACAAGGAATGGTGAAAGATGCTCTCACATTAGTAAGGCCAGGATCCAAGATGTTATTCCATCTAGTGAGTGCCTTCACTAATTATTCCAGAGCATTTGTATTGACCAAGTACAGGAACCTCTGTGCTTGTGCACTAGTGCTGGTGGTGGTTTCCCAGTCTGTAGTTGGATAGTTTAGATCACCTAGGAAAACAGTATTGGGAGTAATTCTAGTTTCTGTAGATAGGCATTGTGGCTTTCTTTTGTCATAGAGGGAGTTCTACAGCTATCTAATATATGTTAAAGGACCTTTCTGATGGTTATTTGGGCATGAAGAAGCTCTAGTGCATCATGCTGCTTTATCAGCCTTGATGCGACTCTCTTCTGAATGTAGACTGATACACCTCCACCTTATATCTCTGCACAGCCAGAATGCTCTGTGCTATTTTAAACCATGTGTCAGTCACTACAAACTTGTCAATGTCTTTCAGGGTGAGAAGGGTTTATAGGGAGTGGAGTTTCTTCTTCAGGCTCATAGCATTGATCAGTAATACCTTCATATTTTCCTTTGCTTGTTTTATTATGTTGGTAGGTTTATCAGGTTGTCCTAAAATAGGCACTATGCGGACGGACAATGCCTTTGCTAATAATCAAAATTCTATAGGAGACAGATGTAGGCCATCCCCAGTGAAGCATGTAGAGCAGCTGAGGCCTTAAAAGTATTGCTACTGTAGACAGCAGCACGCAGGATGACAGGAAACAGACTATGCTATAAAATGCCTACATGGTTGTGGTTTTCCACTCTTCTTTTGGTTCAAGCCAAATAATCTCTTCATTGAACTTCAGTATCAGACATAGGATCTTGTTTGAAAATTGTGAGGTCAAGGCCTACAAAACTCCTACTGTTTCTCCAGTTGAATGGTGGGAAGTCTCTGTAGCAAGGATGGTCAATGTTACTAATCCTACATAAAACTTTGTGCCAGTTAGATAAACAGTCCACCCCCATCCCATTTAAAGATAGCACATCTGCCAACTCCTTTATGATGCTACTGTCCACACAGTAACAGTCAAATTTGTGTTGGTCATACAGTTGATGGCATGTCAGCCTCTGAACGACACTTTTCTAATGAGAAAGGCAGTGGGGTGGAATATCACAGGTACTGACTTCCATTGTTGGCAGTAACATATGCTGACCAACGAAAGTAGATGCTACTCTTAGCATGCTAGCATAAGTGCTGCAACAACTGACCCAGAAACAACTGCATACAGATAAGGTGATTGCCACAGCTTAATGTGCAAATTAAATTTTATATGGTCTGTTTAAGGAAGCAGTATATATTCTTAAGTTTGATACTCTGCACCCACATGGGTTGAATGAAGAGTTAAATTGGAGATCGTTCATTTAATTGCTTAACTGTTTTATTGTCATGTTTTTTAGTATTTAGGCAAGTTCTTTTATGATGTTTTTTTACTGCTTGAAGGCTTTTTTAGCCGAGATGTCAGAGAGAGATATTCTTGTACAATAAATTTGCTGTGGAATCTGTGGCTGGTCGTATTTTATTAATTTGTTCTCTTTTGTGATGATATAATTAAATACTATGTATTTGAAATAAGGAGGCATGTTTATAAATTTGCATGTTCATATTTTCTTACTAAGGTTATGGCCAAAACTGACCATCAAGAAGTTCAGCCCTATCTCTCAATACTGGTGGGAGACAAGCAGTGTCCATCATTCAGAAGACTTTCTCCACATACCCTTGGTGAATGTTTGTGACCACCCTTAAAAAGTCATCCAGGGTAGTTTTAATGGCTGCTAGCAAAGTACTTATCTTGACAAGTAAGGGCAGTCTGTTCCTCAAATGAGAGAGATATATATGGTTACATTTCTATCACACCATCTGAAGTATTTGGTGTGAAAGTGCAGGTTTAGGTCTTTAGAATGAGAGTTTGCTTTACTACTTGTTCTATTTAGGTGAAGCAGTTCAAAGAGTGCTGAATCATTCATAGCACAAAACGGAAAGCAGACATCACCCTGCAGCAATTTGCATTATCACAATTACAGATGAGAGGATGTCTACAGAAAGTAACATACCCTCTTGTTTTCTCATTTTAAAGAGTCACTATTTAATTTTGCAGAACTAGTGTGCATTTGTGGAGTTAACATGATTTCTGTGAAGCAACTTGGAATACTTTAATGTGTGGCTACTCTTTGCATGGAAGATGACAGAGCTGGAATTCAGTACATGGATGTCATTTATCAGAAACATTTGAAGTGCATACAGGAGTAGTTATAACTGCTGAGTGGGATTTGAAGCTGTCTTTTGAAAGAAACTTAACCATTGTTCTTGTTCTTTAGTTTAAACGGTAACTATCTAGCTTTCAGGACTAGTGTGCATTTGTGTGAAGTAAGATAAACTACTGAACTGGGCATCTAACATACACAGAAAAAGTAGTTATAATTGTAAGGACTGTCTGTAGAGGAAAATGACTAGCTGTCTGCTGTTGATTGTTCATTATTTTTACTTTGCAGGACTGATGTAAAACATATGAAGCAACTTGGAATACTTTTAATTGAACTACATTACATGGATATCCTTTTTGTTTCACAATCAGATGTCTGAATTATAAACAGAAGGGGCTATAGCTACTTCTTGGGGGTGGGGGCTTTATAGATGAAACTAAATGACCCCTTTGTGATTTGCTTAGCTTAATATCTCCGTCTAAAAGGCACAAAATGCTTTGCAATACATCCAGGCTTTCACAGCTTGTATAGTCAATTACAGGTTCTATAAGTCGATTTTGACATAAGCTTAGTAGTAACGTCTTTCCTGAGCCCTACATAGTCTAAAACCAGTTCTGCTCAGATGTGTACAGAGAAGGTCACTGTAGCTTTTGTGGGGAGCTGGGGACGATGCCATTATTTATTCAATTTTATCAGATTCTAAGTGAAAGTGCTTATTCATTTATATAATTTGCCATTAAATTTTGCCTCTGTGTTTCCTGGCTCATATTTGCTTTGTTTAATGTTTTCTTTGCTGGGATTCATGTGATATTCATTTATCAATTTATTGCATTAACTTTCCTCCATAATCTCAGAAGTTACTCTTCTTGTGTTGGGCTAGGGATGGGGTGGTCATTTTTTCTTTAACTTTCCTCACGAACATCAGAGGGGTGCAAAGCTAATCAACTAAGCTTTTACAGGAGCAGTGTACTGTCTAAAACTAACAAGTTGGAAGCATTACTGTAATTTTTTTTTCATCTTCCTTACAATCAAATAATGAAATGCATACACAAATCCTATTCTTTGGGGAGATGGTAAAGAAACATTCATTTTATGTATGGCTGACAGCAAATATGTTTTATTTGTCTTTCAGTTTTGTATAAGTATGACATTAGAGGGTACGTCAAAGGTGTCTATCTTTTACAGGAAGGTGTAAGGAGGCACACTGTGTGTGTGTGTGTGTGTGTGTGTGTGTGTGTGTGTGTGTGTGTGTGTGTGTGTGTGTGTGTGTGTGTGTGTGTGTGTGTGTGTGTGTGTGTGTATGTGTGTGTTGTGCACTGCTATTTGATTAAGTTTGAGCATTAATTTTAGACATAACTCATTTCCTCCTTAAATAAAAAAGTATGATTGAATTTCTTTCCTTATGGATGATTTTTGTTTATGCTTTCATTGAATCAAAAGGTTGGAAAAAGCACTAAAATGCACCTAGAAGCATTTATAACTCCATAGCGTCTGAGTGTCTAGAGACCACTAGACCTTCAGCTTAATTTAGTTATTACAGTGTAGTTTTGGTCACTTAGGATGTGTTAAAATGATTCTGGAAAACTATGGTTGAAGAACAATACTGAATTATTTCCCTTAACCACAATTTTTGCTCATGCCATTATTAGATGAAAAGATTCTTTAAAAAAAGCATACACCTCAGAGCACCTGGAACCTGCCTCTTAATGCGGTTATTTCACCTGCAGTTATTACGGTGTAGTCTTAGTCAGTTAGGGTGTGCGTTAAACGGTTTTAGGGAAAAAATGAAGTTAATAAGCAGCACTGATTATTTTCCCTTAATCTTGATATTTGTTCAGGACATCATTGGATGAAAAAGTTGTTTAAAGAAATGTAAAATGCAGCTCAGAACATCTGGAACCCCAGATAAATGCAGTTGTTTCATACATAGTTAACAGGATTGCCTAGTTAAAACATGTTGAATGAATACTGGAAAAACTGAAGAGTAAGACAAATTGTGAGAAAAATGATGAACAGAGTAATCTGGATGATGTACAGTAGGTAGACCATGATGGGGCACTGTGTGGTGTGTGTGGGGAGGGAGGCATGGAGCCATTTCACCTAGGGCACCAGTTGACCAAAGGGCAGCCCTGTCAGCATCATAACCTTAACAAAAAACAAAAAAAATCTTGCAAGGTGTTAAGTCTCATACATTCCCACATTCCGTGTAATTAAGATATTCTCACTTCTAAGTCAAACTGGCATCCGGGAAAAAAGTAAATCTCAAAAACTCACAAGGCAGTCTAAACCCAGAGTATAGTCAAAATGACAAACTTCTGATGCTTTGAGAATGATGCGTTCTCAGTGCTGACTTTTGCAGGAAGAGTCCACCTAAGTTTATCTTGGGAGGGTGGCTTAATGGTTAAGGTGTTTTTCTTACAAACATAAGGGGCAGGGTTTGAGTCTCACAAGAGATAATTGACTAGGCTTAAAATGGCTCGCAAGAACAGTTAGCTTAGTACTAACCTATAAATCTATGTTTCTTCAATGTATATAAATACTTTGAAAACATTTCAATAACTAAAATTTATTTCATTACTAGAAGGACCTTGAGGGACATCTCAATGGACGTTAAGCTGAAATAATCAGAAATTCTACTGAATATTTCCAATATACATTCTTGAATTTCATTCATAGAATATCAAAATGATAAAAGTATAAAAGAAATAATATTGCTCTAATGCTGGTAAATACAAAGGTTCAGAGCCATAGCTTTAAGGAACACTGTCAATTCAACATAATGGCATAATAGTTCAAATATAATATTTGCAGATGTGTATGAATCATATCTATGATGGTGAAAGCCGACTTTACACCAACTTACAAATTTCAAAAACACAAGTATGCTATGTTACATAATGGTGTAATGGCAATGACACATAGAGTAGCTACTCCCCAAAAAAGCTGCTGTAACTGCTCTTCCAAGTAAATCATGTGGCAACATTAAAACAGAAAAGTGCATATTTTAAAGTGGTTGCAAGTGCCACTCTTGGGTGAATTATCAAATATATAATAATTATCATGCAAAATGAAACATTAATTGAAAATCTCCTTGAGAATGAATTTCATGCAAATGTTCAGAAACACATTAAATATTTTTTGCAGAGCAAATGCCTGTCTCCTCCACTTACATGTGGGAAGGTATCCCTTTATACTCACTGGACTTATTTCCTCTTACTCCACTGCTGTATCTGCTTGGAGAAAAAATAAATAAATACATGCTCTTCTAATGCTTCAGCTGTATAGCCTATAAGCATTTAAGCTGAAGTTTTAGGTGAACTGCATTTTCAACAATTGCACTGGAAATATTACTTGCATAGAAGAACGTAGAGGCATGTCTATGGTCCGTATATGCTAACAAGATTTCTTACATAGTACATAGCTATAATAAGAAATCCATGAAGCAAGGGAGAGAGGCAGTATCTTTCCTGATACTAAGCATTCATTTGCCTCTATACTTTGAAAGAGAGAATACTTACATTTATTTCTTTAACCATCGTAAAATATTTAAGCAAGATGGTTACTGCAGACCTTCTCAATTGTTTGTTTAGACTAGCCAATAAATTGCTATGTTTTTGATATATGGGTGGAAAATGGATTACAAAAAAAAAAAACAGATTCATGAAGGCACAGAAAGAACAACTCCAACTCTACATAGACAGTAATCTAGGGTGATGACAAAATCACACTCTGCTACAATGGAAACACAATTCACTACACTATTAGGCATTAAAAAACAAGGCAATTTCAAAATATGACAATTTATTTTCCTTTGATTAAAAACTTTTTAGCACAATTGTGATTGCTACTCTCACGTGCTTGCTTATTTCTTACTGAAAAGTTTTTTCAAAATGCATCTATAGTTTACTTATCTGACAATATTTTCATTCTCTCAAAACATTATGAAAAATACATTGCCATTGTAAACTAAGAATGCTGCTTAGGTTTGCTTGAATGTGAAAATACAAAGTCAGGATATTATTACCTTTTTAGATCTTAATAGGGAACAGAAAGAAGGCAAAATTACTTCCACTTTGCTTTTATAATCAATGCAATATGCCAAATGTGAAAAAATGTTTGTCAACTAAATCAAATGTCCTGTGATAAACTAACTCATGTAGTGCTATAGTTCAGCCAGAAGAATTTACAACACACACGGCAAACCCAAACATCCACATGTTGTCATGAAACAAGCTGATAATGCAGAGAGCCCGCATTGCTGAGACTAAAGATGTAGTTACTAACATACTATTAAAATTCAATGCAAGATGTCTTTATAAAATATTACTCTCTGTTTTCAGCTCAGAGAAATTAATTTAAGGGATTCCACTAATTTCCATGAAAAATGTAACAATACCTCTGCCAGTAGTTAGTTTAGCAACTGGACTTAAATCATTGTATATGGTGATTCTCTCTAGTATAAGGCAATAATGGTCCAACAACATGTTATTCAGTGTAGGCACTTGTCTTGTAAAGATATGGAGCTGCTATGAACATTTTAGGTGTAATGTCCCAACACAAATATTTTGTTTATCCAAGATAAATTTTGTCAACAATTGAGATGGTACCAGTGATTACTATAATGGTGTCCAGGTAATTTAGTTAGAACTTTTTGGAAAAATGGGGTCTGGAACAGATCATTTTGTACTGGGACATATTCAAATGGGGCCATTTACATAGACTAGCAGGAATTAAGAGAATAAGGTGAGGACAGGGTTAAATGGGATGGAGGGATGTTTAGGAGGAAATAAGGTAAGGGTAGGGAGAGGCTTAGAGGGTTTTGTCAAGTGTAACTGACGTAGGAGTCACATTTTGGCATGAACTTGCTAATGCAAGTGTACGTCCGAGACGACCTTTTTAGGAAGGGTAAGTGGGTCTGCAGGATCCAGGCTGGTGTCTGGTGGTTTGTATCTGTAGCATGGTATAAGTAAGTAGTAGCTGTATATCTATAGTATATTTCCATATATTTAGGCTGTTGGGTCTCAGGTGTTATTACAGAGACTAGGGGTTATAGTCTGGGGGAGTACTCGTTGGGAGAACCACTCGTAATTTTAGTAACTGCAGTCAGATCAGGGAGGTAGGTATGATGAAGTACACTTTGGATTTAGAAATCGTATTGGTACGAATGCTCGAGTTTGGTTCAGTGATGTAATTTTGACTGGAGTGATTGCCCATTGATGAGGGTTGCTGATCTGGCTGGTTGCCAATTTCAGAGTGAGAGAGAGCTTAAAATGTGTTTTCTAGGTTTACTGTTGTCAGCATTTGAGAAGATCTCCTCTTTTCATTCACTGAGCAGGTGCATTCCTTCCTGCATCTGCACTAAATTAAAAAAAAAAGAAAGAAGGTAAACGTAGACTGCATGTTTGACGGAGGTGAAGGGGGACCAGGCAGGTCAGGTGATGCTTGCTGGCTACACTGCATTTTCATTTTCTTTTTTCCGGCACTTGTAATTATGGACAGCAATGTTAAGGCATGTAGGAGGTTAGTGCCTAGCCAGAATGGTAGAGTTGTACATGGCATGTACGAATTAGGAAATCAGTGTGGTTGCAGTTTTGTTGCACTCGGTTAATTCATCCTTACCCTCGTTTCGCTTATTCTTTCTAATCAGCCAAGTTGGTGGGTAGAGATTTCAGGGCAGTGGAAGTGGACCTGACTAGACCATTTACAATGAATTCCTTGTCAGGTGCCGCCTTCCCCCTTCGCAACCTCTTTGTGCAAGAAATCTGTGCAAAGACTGACAAAATGTAGAAACCAAGGCCCCAGGGTAGGGACATATTTTCAATATTACGCTTATAAGTTTAGAAAGTTGGTGGGGTAATTGGAGTTGCTTTAATCTGTAGTCTCTGCAGTATTTGAAGTCTGAAACTCAATAGGTAGGCTGTGGCAGGTTCTCTGGAGGGTGAGGCACAGAAAAAAGTAATAGCATTGGCTTGGTGGTGTGATCCCATCACCGGTATTGTGGTTTGTTTGTTGATGTGGTTCTTGTTCTGTTGGTGTTGGGTGTTTTGTGTCTTTGATCAGGTTTCACAGGCAGGGTCAGTCTGCTATGCCCAGTTGTTGTATTTTCCACAGTGAAGCCCTGTGAGTTTCATGGGCTCTAAGCAAGGCAGTGTGATTGCTGCTACGCATGCGTGATGGCAGTGTAGGTCGAGGGTTGTGTCCTCGTGTCCCATGTTGGCTGTTAAACATCGTTTTCTTACAGTTGAGTGTGGTAAATAAGATAGAAAAAAAAAAAGTGGTACAGTGCTTGGGACAAATGCTTATGGAGGGGCGGGAGTCTGAGAGACCGGAATTCATTGACATGTGCAAACCTATGGGGGTGTTAGGTAATTGCTGTGTGTGGTACAGAGAGCAATTCTTTCTATTGGTGCTCTTTTAATCTTTTCTTGGTATCTTACTTCTCAAGTAGTACCTGAACCTGGCCCATTGTGGGAGTTTAGTGCACAGATGCCAAACATTTAATCATGCACTTCCACACTTATATACAGAATTAGGTTAAGAGCGGATGGTATACCCCACTTCTTACAATATTTTAAAGAAACAGAAATGTAACAAAGGGACGTTACTGTGGATATAATGGGGCACATGACAAAAAGAATGTAGACATTCTCTAAGGAAGACCAGAAAAGAACCTTATTGCAAGATTATTGCTTAGAAACCTTGCTGTTAGGAAAACAAAGAAGTATAGTTTTGGTGGCCAAGCCCTAAGGTTCCATTACATGGCATACAAGTATAATTTGCAAGCATGTTTATTGTTTTCTGTTATATGTTCCATATGCGCTAACGTAACTGGCTCATGTCTCTTATCAGGAAAGTGGATATAGCCTAGACAGGCAAACTTAGTGATACCTTGAAGGCTGTCCGTGTGTGTGTGTGTGTGTGTTTTTTCTTTCTTTCTTTTTTTTTTTTTTTTTGTGGAGTTGCTGATCATTATTTTTTCCCACAAGGGGTGGAGTTGCTGATCACTACTGATATGTGTGGGAGCCGGCACATTTCTCTCAGTGTTTCTATGGGGTTTACATTGGATGCTTTGTTTCTCGCATGTTATATTTTCTGCCTAATGTTTTGAATATTGAGAAGTAAGTCCATATGTAGGGACCATACCTCTCAACCTCTTATAAGAAATCTGGACAAAGCAATTAAAAAAATGGTGCAAATAGGGACAATTTTTAGATATTGCTCTTACAAACTTAGAAAGTTGAGAGAAAAACAGGTTGCATTAGCATATAATTTTCTGAAGAGTATGAAGTCTACAACTCAAATGCCTGTCATTATGTTTCTAACTTCAGTCTTTCATGTTTTGCCACTAATTTGCCAGAAAGCCACAATTTTATGGAAAACAGACCAAATATTAGGCAAAATCTGGATATTCTGTGAAAATCTCTACAGCTGGGAGGTATGGTAGGGACTCTTTTGAAGTCAATGGTGAGGTGTCATTCCTGCATATTTAAGAGCAGAACCTTGCTAAGGGCAGGCAGTACAGGTGGGTAGAGGTTGGAACATTTTGCGATGGCTATCTTGTGGTTTAATGACCTTCTCTGCTTGGTACAGGTTGTGATAGGGGCTCTTGTAGAGCCAGCAACTCATAGAGGAAGTTACCTGGGTTCCATTCTCTTGGTGGTGGAGCTTGCTGGGCAACTGTGGCAGGTGGCCAGTGATAACATAATGGGCTTCTGACAGTGTTTCAGGTTGCTGTTTGGTTATTTTGGTTGTATGTGCTGAGCATTTAAAGTTTTTTCTTTCTCTCCTAGGGGGAAGTACAGAATGGGCCTCAGTGTTGGCCGGAAGGAGGCAGGCCTGAAAGGTGATGGAGACTGTTGCAGTGGATGTTTCAGTTTCCAGGGGGGTGCTCAGTGCCACAGTGGGCAATGGTCAAACTGAGCAGTGGTCAGTGATTAAGAGGCGGATTTGGAAGGTAATAAGTTATGCTGGAGTGGCTGTTCTGTTGGCTGGAGTAACACAATGAGATCTCAGGTAGTCCCATTTTAGGTGGTTCCAGTCAAGCTTGTCTAAGTCACTGCTGTTTGGGGTAGCATTGGGGCAGGTCAGAAGGAGATAGGTTAGTAGCAAGGTGAACAGTATTGGGATTGTTTGTGGAGAGTGTAGGAAGTTATTATAGAAGCATAAGAAATTGATATGCTAAGGGTTATAGGGTCATTACAGGTAGCTAAGGCAGCCTAGCCAAGTTTACCCCTATTTTCACAGGTAGCATCTGCTGCCCTTGTTCCAAACAGTGGGATGGAACCTTTGAGGTTGATTTACGGCTTCCCATCCAGCGGTTGAATTGTTCAAGGGTTTTAAGAATTTTGCCAGGTTCAGTTAAGTAGATCTCATTATTCAGAGTGCAGTGCAGGTTGCTCTTAGTTGAGACAGACATGGATGGAGGTTCTAGTCTCAAGGGCGCAGAGGTGGAGCTGTAGGGAAAGTTTCATCTCTGTTTGGTAACCAGGTGTAGAGCACAACATTGCTTGGTTTTAAGTTTCTTTGCCTCATTATTATTTTGTTGAGAATGCTCTCATTGGTAGATGGGTGATTTTATTTACAGAATAGATAGTTTGATGCTATGTTTTGTTTTATTTCACATGGGTATCAGTTATCATCACTATGTGAGGTGTGAGGAAATCTTAGGGTTTTTTTTTAACCCATCTTAACTTTCATGGGTTTGCACTTGGTAGTTGCTGCAAGCTCTGCAATTAAAGCTTGGTGGATAATGTCATTAAGAAATTGGATTATGCATGTTTGGAATGCTTATAGCCTTTTCTTTTACAGATCATCCTGGGGTTGCACATGGGGACATTCTGTATGGGGGATTACTTGGTGAAAAGAAGGAATGTGGACTCGACAGATGAGAGAGGAAGCAGAGGATGATCATTTGATGGTGCAGTATACAAGGTCGCAGATTGCCAGCGGTGTGTAATCAGCTGTATTAGTACGACTATGGACGGTTTAATTTTCTTTGCCCTAATTGTTGGTTAATAATTTTGTTGCGAACTCATAGGATGGTTAAAGAGTGTTCATTTTATTTATAAAATAGGTCGTTTAATGCATTGATTTTGTTTCATTTCACATGAGGTATCCATTGTATCATTAATATGGGAAATGGGAAGACACTTTATGGGGAACTTTAAGACAGCTTAAGTCTCATTGGGGTTTCATATTTCATAATGGGTGCATTTTATGCAGTTGATGAAAGATACGCCCTTGGCGGTGCATAATGTCATTAAGAAGTGGTTTATGCATGTGTGGATTATTTACAGTCTTTTCTTTTACAGATCACACTGACGTCACAGATGGGGACGTGCAGAGTGGGCATTTTTTGGTGGGCTGAAGGAATGTGGACTCGACAGGTGAGAGAGAAAACTGACAGATGTGTTGGCTGATCTAGCAATATGAAAGGAGGTCACAGTTTTCCAATAGTGCAGCTGAGTGTGGAGTTGTTTGTTGTGTTTTTCTTTCATGCAGCCACAAATTAATATCTTTTTATCTTGTGCAGGGAGTATTAGGATTGAATTTCACACTGTATTATTGTACTTGAGGTTTCTATTTGGAATGGGTCTGGTACGCATATTATCATGGGAGCATACCAAGTAATGGTTTACTGTGGAAGGAAGTATTAGGTGAGCTGAGGCAGGTCAGGTGGTATTTAGAAGAATTACATGACTGTGGCATGATCATATGGTTCGTTTATAAGTAATTTTATGTAAAAGGGGGGTTATCTTGGTCAAACTGTGTTACAGCCATCGGGGGTAGGGGGTTACCGGGTTGCTTTTAATAAGTTGGCTCAGGCTTGAGTCAAGTGGGATGTTTTGTGTAGGCAGATTTAGCTTCAAGTTACTGCAGTTTCATGGGGGACAGGGTTGGGTTAATTTACTATATTTTAGATGGTATGGCATGTCATTGAACTTATTTGATCTGGTAACATCGGGCATTTTCATGTTTTGGGTTCATTGTGTTTGCATAGGTGCCAGAAGCTGTTAAAGACTGGGGGGGCAGAGGGTGACAGGGGCACTTAGTGAAATAAATAGGGTAATTTTTATAACTATTTGCTACCACAACATAGGTTCACTTGGAGGACATTTTAAGCTTAGCCAATTCCCTTTTGGTGCTTGAATTAACATTTTCTGATTGGTCTTATCTATCCCCATGGCTGATAACTGTATATTAACCCTAGTGAGAACAACTGTGATCATACCATAGTTAATTTGAGGGGGGGCATGTAACAGATGCAGCATTTAGGAACTGCCTCTATCCATTAGTGGCATGAGGGGAATTCCTGGAGTACATTTCTATTACCCATCCTTAGATCCAAGTTGCATTTGAATATGGATGGATGAGCTTTGCTTTATTTTTATGGACAGTCTGTTCTGGAACAGTGGTAGCCTCTATGATATATATCCATCTCTCCACAACATTCAGTTTAGATACCTGGACTGAGTATTTTTGATGCCATTTGATTTGTTGATGTTTAGTAGGTCCATCTGTATTATGCCGGAGAATGCTTTGTATGCCAGACATGTCACCTCTAAGCACTCTGTAGGATACTGAGTATAGTAATAAATCTTTGAGGTGGTCCATGTAAGACCTATTGCTTAGGACTTGTATCCTTTCAGTAAGGTATCTCTGAAGGTATTCGAATTGTTGCATGGGGCTGGACAGATATATGCCAAAGTGTGCATTATACAAAATGATTGACATAATGAGAGTTTTGTAAAGGGGGACAACATCATCTCTAGATCTAGTCACAATCAATTTGTTTATAAGCTGTGCAATATAGAAAGGCTTTATGACTCTGGGTACATGTTGGTCAAAAGTTAGGTCACTGTACACACAGTTCCCAAATGCCAAATAATTGGATCAGTTCTCAGAGGGCATTGTCATGATTTTGCCACCACTTATTATTTGGGACAAACTTTCCTGCATGATAGTTAAGTCCTTTGGGGATTCAATAACTTCTCCTAGGTTGCAATCATCTCAGACTTAGCTGGCCAAAGCTCTTTGGTATTTCCTTTTACTTTTGAGATGTATATGCCAAACAGAAAAAGTCTCAGCACCGAACCCTGGGGGATTTCATTGGTGACTGGTCTCTTCCCCTGTTTTGATCTCTTGCATCCTGTGAGCCAAGTTGGCACTGCAGCTGGCGATGTAAGTGTTTGCTCCTACATTATTCATCTTTTGTACTACACCTGAGTAGGGGATTGTGTCAAAAGGCTTGGCCAGGTCAAGGTAATGTGGTGTGAACTGTTTTACTTTCATCCATTGCTTTGGTAAGAAGAGTAAAACTTAAAATTTGCCCATGATTTTGAGCTTTTCACACTTTCATCTGGGCTGTTTTCAAACACATTTTTAGGGCCATGCATATATGAATGCATTCCTTGATCAGATTCACCTTCCTGATTGTATTAAATTATATTCCTTGTATAATACAGCACACTTGTTAGACTTAAGTTAGAGTGCATTTTAAATTTATTGCTCAAACATTTTTCTAGTAGGCAATGAAACAAAAATGCATTAACCAATAATGACAAAATTGCACTATTCAGAACATTTCCATCATAAAGGTCTGCTTCCACACACAATTGCATTTTAAATTTATTGTTTGAACATTTTTCCAGTAGGCAATGAAGCAAAATGCATGCACCAATAATGAAAAAACTGCCCTATTCAGAACATTTCCATGATAACAGTCTACTTCTATGCACAGTATATAAATACAGAATCACAGTAGACTGTAAGTCATAGGCATGTTGCACAGCTTCTTGAACTTATTTTCAATTGGGGGGGGGGGGCAAAAGGCCAAAAAACAGGGACACATTTTAAATATTGCATGTATAATTTTGGAAAGTTGCTTGCATAAAACGTTATCACCATACATTTCACTGGCAAGTCTTGAACCCAGAACACTGTGCACCACAGTCGGAGCTACATACCACTAAACTAAAGTAGCAGTTTCTTGAAGACAGGAAGACACACTTAAATGTCTATCATATCATTTAGTGAATTCAGTTCTGACTTCTCGCCATAGCTCTCAACCTCTTAGCACAAAAATACAGAACAAAGCCAATAATGGGGGAATACAGCCCCAAAATAGGGACACATTTCAAATACTGCTTTTATAACCTTAGAAATATAATTTTGGAAAGTTGCTTGCATAAAACATTGCTACCACCATGCATTTCACTGCCAACTCTTGAACCCAAAACACTGTGCACTACAGTCAAAGCAACATGCCATTGAACTAAACCAGCAGTTTCTTGAAAGACAGGAAGACAAACTTAAATGTCTAGCATATCATTTTAGTGAATTCAGTTCTCACTTCTCACCATAGCTCTCAACCTCTTAGCACAAAAATACAGAGCAAGCCAATAATGGGGGAATACAGCCCCAAAATAGAGACACATTTCAAAAATACTGATTTTATAACCTTAGAAATATAATTTTGGAAAGTTGCTTGCATAAAACATTGTTACCACCATGCATTTCACTGCCAAGTCTTGAACCCAGAACACTACAGTCAGAGCAACATACCACTAAACTAAAACAGCAGTTTCTTGAAAGACAGGGAGACAAACTTAAATGGCTATCATATCATTTAGTGAATTTGGTTCTCACTTCTCACCATAGCTCTCAACCTCTTAGCACAAAAATACAGAACAAAGCCAATAATGGGGGAATACAGCCCCAAAATTGGGACACATTTTAAATACTGATTTTATAACCTTAGAAAATTGCTAGAATAAAAGGTTTTGTTTTACCACTCCTGCAAACCAGAAAGAAAAGAACAAAACTGTGAAGTATAAATTCACAAGTGATGGTGGCTAGAGACTTTAGGCTCTTTTTACCTGTACCCAAGGTACAGGGTTTGAGCCGGACTACCTCTAGCCACCAGATGTACCCTGCTGTGGGAATTTTCACCACTCCACTCTGCAATTCCAAACTCTATATCTGCAGCAGCTTATATCCCACTTGCAAATAACAGGTGGAACTCCATTCTCTGCTGATAGACAGACTCTCTGTTCCCCCTCTCCACTCTGCAATTCCAAACTCCATCTGCAGCAGCTTATATCGCAAACAACAGCCAGAACTCCATTCTGCAGCAGCTTCTGAATATCCCGCTCATAAATAATGGCCAGAAATGGGCTGACGTCATCACAGCAACCGCTTGCAAAACCAAAAGGGACAGAGGTGATCTGCAAAAGTGGGGGGCTCCCCTCCCCCCATGCTCTATGGTTATGGTGCCCATGTGTGTTTGGTAAGTTTTGCCTGGCTTGGTTTTACTGCTTGTGGTGCATTTTGGGTATACTGCTAAAGGCCATGATGTGATTTAAGTGTCCTATTGTTTATAATGGGTAGTTGGTCATGGCAAGATTGCTATTAAATGGAATCTGAAAAGGTGCTAGGTTATGAAGTTTGGCTTGCTAGGTTTGGAGGTTGGTTTGCTACTTTAGCATAAGTGAGGGGTCAGTGGGTTGTTCAGCTGATGGCATGGGTACAGTTGACTAGCTAACAGTGGGTACACTGAATGATGTTTGGCCTTAGGGAGTGTATGGTGAGAGGGGGAACTGCCTGTTCAGGCTGGTGGGTGGAGAAGAGGGGCAGGCTTGCCCTCTTCTGTTCCACCTCTGGAGCTGGATGTGCAATTCAAGAAGTTGGGAAGGAAAGTGACCGGTTGCTCTGTTGGGTATGTTAATGAGCAAGCAGAGCTGCTTATTTGGATGGTGGTGTAATTCAATAAAGTCAAGGTGAGTGGGATAACGCTGCCTTGCTAGTGCAAAGATAAGTGAGCAAGTGGGGGATGCTGCTTATCAAGGGTGAGCGGTTGTGCTTATGGTTACTTTATGTTTTCTTTCATGGATGTTATTATCACTGGGGTTATGTTTTTGGTTGAAATTTATAACTATTGGTTAACAATCATATTTATGGAAGTTTAATAAAGGTCGTCAAATGTCATTTGGTGATGTGTGTTTATTGAAGTGGACCAGGACAAATAACCTTTGCATGTTATTGATCACTTTTTAAGTCAACTGAATTTGATGTCGGCTTTGTTGATGATAAAAATACTTGTATATTTAAGTTTTCAATGATCCAGAAAATAAACCACTTCCATGCTATTATATGCATACATCAATAATTCATCCAAACAATACCTACATATTTTTATAATGGAGTAGCTCCAAGACTATTTATAGATTTTTTTTTATTTATCTTAATTGTGGGGAGTATTCAGCAAGTTTGCATTGTTACAGCCACACCATTAAATATTGACAACATCAAGGAGAATGATTCCTGATGCTGCTTAGGTATAGGTACATTAGAACCTACATAGCACCAACATTCTGACAAAAGGAATATAGTGTAAATTAGCATTGCCATCTTAACTTTGTGGTAGAATCATACCCTTGTTGAGTATGGTGCACTAAATGGAAGCAGCATTGTACTGAAAGAAACTCAGGAATAAATTTTATAAGACAGAGTTAGTATGTCTGCATAGATTGTAACTGTAACTGCAAAGGCTTCAAAATGCTGAAAAACACACATATGAAGAGAGATACAGCAATAGAAGGGTATATTGTACTGAGGTACGTCTTACAGACTCAACAGTAACCATTGTACTTCTTTCTGAAAGCTTTTTCTCTGAGAAGCACATAAAGCCATACAGACAATGACCACAAAGTCATACTGTGAAAATAATGGAATAGATGTTCGATGTCTCACATATTGAAGAAAAGTACATAAACATCACTAGAGATCCCTGTAGATGCAGATACCATATCATAGCAAAGAGAAATATTTGCAGGTTGATGACAGTGTGTTTTTTAACATATGCCTGTCTGTTTTTTTCAGGAAGATAGATTTTGATGTCAGTAGAAGCTTCTGAGATGTATATATATATATATATATATATATATATATATATATATATATATATATATGGACAACTCTTTCACACTCTAAAGTCTGATACACCTTAGCAGTGCTAATGACTCTGTCTTCTTATGTAAAACCATGGCACAACCAAAGTTTTTTTGTATACTGTTAAACTGTGCTTTTTTATTGTGTAAGTACTACAGTGTCTTGCATTTCTTCTTAGTTTTACAAGATACCTAAATCATACTTTCATTTATTCTTTGATAGTGACTGCTCACTTTACAATTGTACATTTAATGATGGCTGAAGGCTTGATCAATGGTCTCAGGCTGTGGTATATGTGTTTGACAAGCATCATGATTACTGATGGTTATCACTGTTTCTCTGTCGCATACCAAAACAGAGAAACTTCAATGGAAAATAAATACTCTTCTTGTAAATCTAGTCATCCCCCCAAAAAAAAAAGATCTTACAAAGGTTTTCAGATTTCTATTAGAAATGAATGTTTCACATCATTGCATTATATTGCAGTTTTCTCTTAAAAGTATTCATTGCAGAACATCAAAGTTCCTCTTCTTAAAAGCAAATATTCAAAACAAAGCCTTCAAGTTAAACTAAAAATTGGTTTTGTATAAACAGCATCTCTGGGAAGAACGCATTTGAATACTTAACTGTTAGCTTCTAAATATTTACCTGTAACTAAATTATATAATATTTTTAACTGATAGATGGCAGGCATAACATAACTGGCAATGTACAAGAATTGCTTTTACAGTTATTTTTTGGCTTAGAGGTATATAGATGTTTCACTTTAAAGAAAAAAAATGTTGCTCATCTGTTGCTCTGAAATGCAGACCAGTAAAAGCAAACAGTACATCATATTTATCTATGTATATGCATTTATGTATATGTATATCTACATCTACAGGCCGAATTCACGAAGGCTTGCACAGAGTCTAAGAGTAGAGTAAGACACCATGCAGCCATCATGTCTGCCGAGCGATCCAGGAACAGCCAGTAGGGGGGTACAACAAAGCTCCTAAAATGAGTCTTAAACGGACAGGGCTAGGATATGCAAATTACCTCATTTGCTGCTGAAAGCTATGCAAATGAGGTAAATTTGCAATCCAGGAAACCTGAACCTGTCCGAGTAAAATTAGTGTTATTTGCAGAAATGTACTCAGTTGACAACTGAGTACGGTTCTGCAAATAGCAAAATGGAGGCATGACAGCTCCAAAAAAAGGATGCATCCAGTTGAGGAAGCATGCCAATGGCCAAAAATATGGCCATTGGCAATGTTCACTGATGCAAAATAAAAATAAAATTTTATTTTTTTTATCACGATCACCGATGTTTAAGCGTAGCGCAGCGCCGCGCAAACACTGTGTGCTCTAAAAACCAGAAAAACATGAATTAAAATCCACAAATGTGGATTTTATAGCAATTCCTAAATTATAATGCAAGGGAATGGCAGTCCAAAGACAACATGGCTACCGAGCAGAGGTTGCTAAGAGGGGAAGCTCAGTCTAAGAGATGTAACCAAGCATTAGTAGGCAATCCTATGCAAATGAGGGTAAGGACAGTGAATGCCAAGTTTACATAGCAAATGAGCACAGTCAGTGGTAGGAGTAGGATAAGGGGAGTATCAGAGTAGAAGATAGGTGACATCATTAGGGGGGTATGTATGAAAGAAGTGAAGCTCATTGGAACAGTGTGGCATGTGTTTGCTGTCAGTTACCCATCACTGGAAGAGGTGTGTCAACAGGTATCCTAGCTAAAGGCAAGAAATTGAAGGTGTATGCCGTGGATAACACCACAGTTTCTTGTAGAAGTGCCTGCAATGTGTATGTGCGCGTGTGCACGCGTGTAGAACCGAGTAAGACTGTGTGCACGCGTGTGTGCATGTGTGCGCACATTTAAGCCGGAGTAAGCATGTGTAAGGTTGTTTAAAGTTGTGTAAGTGCTTTTGCACCTGTGTTTTAGCAAGAATAAGCAAGTGTTAGTCCATGTAAGCATGTGTGCGCGTGTGTGAGCTTGTGTGCGCGTGTTTGCGCTTGTGTGTGCGGCGCTGCCCCCCTGAGGAAACAGAAAGGGAAAAGGAAGCACAACAAATAGTAGGAAGTTAACCACGGAGTACTAGCAGAGCTAGTAGGTGAAAATAATCAGAATCGGGCAATTACACAGGCAGTACACTAGCCCAGCCCAGCCCAGCACTTAAAACTCTGCAAACAACATTCAACTATGTTTCTCTCAGAGACACTGCAACACTGCAGTAAGCTAATAGAAGTGAAAACTGAAAAAGCTTTACTGAGACAAAGAATTGTTAGGGGCTGCCATTGCTGTTATAAGGCGACATATGCAACATGCTGAGGGTGGTGACAATGCAAATGCTGCTGGACAACCCACAGTGAGGAGACGGAGAAGAGTGTACAAGCTCAGGGTAACCTATCAGGGGCTACATGAGCTGGAGATAGTGGAGCGCTATAGAGTGGACAGAGACCTCATGCAGCAAATTATTGAGCTGTGCAGGCCACGCCTCACACACAGAACCAACAGAGGGGAACCCATCCCAGTGAAAACCAAGGTATGTGTTGGCCTTCCAGAGACTAACTGATGATATGATGGGGATATCACAGGCATCAGCATCCAGGGTACTGCACCAGTTCCTGGATGCCATGTCAGGACATGTCGGTGATCATGTATATTTCCCCAATTCCTGTGAGGTACTGACCAGCAATATGCATCACATCCAGAAAATAGCGGAATACCCTGAGGTAGTGGGTGCAATCGACTGCACCCACATATGCATCAAAGCACCAGCTGGTGAGCGGAGTAGGGTCTACTTTAACCACAAGGGCTTCCCCTCCATCAACTGCCAGGCTGTGCGTGATGCCCAGGGCATAATACTGAATGTGTGTGCTGGCTGCCCTGGAAGCTACCATGATTCCCATATTTGGCATCTGACACAGCTGTACCAGACATTTGCCAATGGGGACATCCCTCAAGGTCACCTAGTGGGGGATGCTGGCTATACACTGGAGCCATGGCTGATGACACACATCAGAAACACACACACACCTGAACAGGAATGCCATAATGAGGCACATGCACAAACACGAAATGTAATTGAGCATGTGTTTCGGCTCCTCAAGTCACGGTCCCGGTGCCTGGACACATCTGGTGGAGCCTTGCTGTACTCACCAACTACATGTACCCAAATTGTCATGGTATGTGCTATGCTACATAATATGATCCTGCAAAAACAGCTGCAGCAGGACCAGCATAGGCCTGGGCCAAACAGCATCCCACCATTGCCAAGGCCATCACAGGCAGAGCGTGACTTGGAGGAGGAGCAACCTGAGCCTGCCCCAGGCAGCAGAAGGAGGCATGCCCAGTATGCTTTGGCCTTGGCAAAGAGGCAACGCATAGCACATACACTGGCTCAGTAGGAACCCTGGAAATGATACCTCTCTCCGACACACACATATAGTAAAAGGGATGCCTAACTTGACACTACCTGTTTTCAAACATGTATAGGTAGTGTAGTATGTGCATCCGACATAGGCAGCCCTGCAGCACCACCTGAGGCATGATTGCCATGTGTTAAGCAATATAAAGCAGTGCTAAACCGCTTTTACCACCATTCAGTATATGTAAACAAAATTGCACACACTAATTAGCACAACTGTGGTCAATGTTGAGCAATATTTGCCAACGTTCAGCAATGTTGGTTAACATTGAGCAATGTTGGACAAGCTTTGTCTAGGTTGGGCATGGCCGAACAAAAGCCAACATGCCCATATTTGCTAACTGGCCCTTAAGCAGTCTGGTCTGTTCAGTATGAAAATATAAAGCAGTGACAGGCCTTGAACCCAGAATACTGTGCACTACAGTCATAGTACTGAACCACTAAACCATGATAATATTTCAGTGATCAGCCTGTATGAAGAAATGTTGATAGGTCTATGCAAAGTATCTCATGGAAACCCTGCAGGCATAGCATAATCCCCTTCGAGTTATGACACAAAGGTGAGCCCTGCAGTAAGAATAGAACCTGATTTTCAACACACATGTAGTATAAATGTTAATACTGGTCATGTTCACATACATCAACAAATGTAGTGGACCTCAGACAGCAACATACTGAAAGGTCACACTGGGCATGCTCACACACTTGAATAAATGAGACAAATGTCAGGCAACAAAACACTGAAAGGCCGAACTGGGCATGCTCACACACTTAGGCCATGACTGAGTACAGCAGTGGGCCACACATATCTGGCAGTTGCATGTGTTAACCCAGGAACCTCTTACTATCCACCAATATGCCTTGTGCACACAGATATATGACAACAGACACATATATAATATAGTGGAACCCTGTCATAATCAAATATGTTCTGCAGATACTTATGTTGTGCATAGAAAGTGGGAAAGCAAAGAAGAAACAAAACCTGCAATCAGTATCATCAATAAACAATGTGCATCCCGAACATTATCATAGGTTCAGAGGTTGATACTAGACTATCTGCCCTAGGGCATGTATAAGCCTAGCCAGAGTGTGTTTGGCTTTCGCAACCCTGTTAGATTAGTAGACTGTGCCTGTGAATAGTAGGTCACACAAGATAGCCCATTTATGTTTAGTTTAATGTACCTCTGTCTAGCAAGGACACAGAAGATATCCCAGGGGTAAACATACGATCACCCATCCACTTGTCAAGATGACACCTGTAGGTGGTCAGTGGTGGGCTTTGCGTATGTGGGACTGGGATCTCATTCCAGAGTGAGTGGAGCCTCTGGGATAGGAATCTGTCTCTCCAGCATGTCCTATTAACATCTGTGCTGAGGCTTACGTCCCTGGAGCATGTAGCTCTAAGGGATTTGGATATCCTGAGGTGGAGCATGTCCATTAATTCTGGGTTGTACATGGCTTTAAACAGCAGGCACAGATCGCATCTGAGTAGGCGGTAAGTGACTGAGTAGAGTTGGAGTTACGTTAGCTGAACTGCACAGGGCATCCGTGTGAGTCCCTAGATCTACTTGGTGAGGTAATCTGTGGCCATTACAGCTGCTGCAGGTGTCGGTTAAGGTACATCCCAAATGGGGCATTGTATCCAAGCATGGGTCTGATGACTATAGGGGCACAATGACCTCACTTGATCTAGATGTGAAACCTTATGGGATAATGTGGGCTATATAGAAGGTCTGTCCAACCACTTTGGCAACGTGATTGTCAAAAGCAAGAGTACTAACTACTCATGTCCCCAAATCCATAACAACTCCTACCATACGGTAATGGATTACCACCTATGTGGTAATGTGTGGGCACGTTGTTATTCCCAAAGGGGATGACTATGCATCTAATGGCATTTAGCTGTGGGCCATGGCTCTGGCACCAGTTATCCATCTCTGTGAGACCCTTTTTGAGGATGCTTGTGCCAGCTGGAGAGTTGATTATGGCACCCAGTTGGCAGTCATCTGTGGACATGGTCAGCCATATTCCTCCTGTGTTAGCCTGTACATCATAGAAATATATACTGAACAAGACAGGTCCCAGGACTGAGCCTTGTCGGATGCCACGTGTAACTGGTGTATAGTCAGACATGGCACCTGCAATACTGACCATGTGGGTGCAATCCCTGATCCAGTTAATTTTATTTATTATTTTACATTTGTTGACCGGGCTAGTCTGTCTGGATACATGTCCATTTTCAGCAGAGGCCCAAGGAGAAAAGCTCCACTATATATTAATAAATAAAACAGCACAGTAAGAGACTAAAATGTAAGTAACTACAGAACTATTCCAACAATTTAACAGAAATAAAATACAACGAGGATCCCTAATCACAAACTCTTTACAGTAGCAGGAATTGTAATGAAAGAAAATAAACAGACAGTAGAGTCTATACAATATTTACAATATTAACAGATATAATAAACATTTTGTGCCAAAGCAAATAGTTTTAAGACCCAGACTTGTACAGTAGAAATCAGAATACAAGGTTTAAATAGAAGGTGAGATAACAGGGTGCAGTAATATATCTAGTGTAAATGAGAAAGTGACATCATAGGAATAATAATATCCATGTGGATGTCAGGAGAGCTGCAGAGGACGAGTAGAAATAATTTATTTTATTTATAACCTAGTATAGATATAGTTGCATTATAACATGTAAATGATAGCAGCTGAGTAGAAAAGTTATTAGAAGGTGGTTGGTAAGAGGAAGGATAACAAAAGTATGAGCTGCAATATTCAGAATATGTGCTAAAACAGGTTTGATTAAAGAAGTTATGAAGAGATAATAAGAAAAGATCTAGAAAGGAATAAGTTAGTTGTTACTAAGAAAAGGAAAGTAGGTAGGTCCAAGGAGGAAAGGTAATAGATCAGCCAGGTTTAGTACAGGGGCATAACCACTGTGTTCTAAGAAAAAGTTTCAGTTTGTTTTTGAAGAGTGATAATGAGGGAACAGAGGAAAGTTCAGTAGGAAGAAGGTTCCAGGATTTTCCAACAGCATTACAGAAGAGAGAGTCTCCAGCCCTGTTGTTAGATTTACAAATATTTACCAGAAGTCTTTGTGATGATCGTAAGGTCTTAAGATTGTTATATGGGACAATGATGGTGGATAGTATAGGGGTATCCATAGGATGGTAGAGGGTTTTATGGGCCATGATAAGTTGGTGGACTTTAAGCTGATTTTGTAATTCAAACCATCCTAGTTGCTTTAAGTTGATACAGTGGTGGGTTCTGAAAGGGTTTCCAGTGGCAAATCTGGCTATGCTATTGTAGGCACTTTGCAATTTATTAAGGTTGGTTTTAGAGAGGTTAGTGTATATGGGTGAGGCATATAGGAGAGTAGAAATTAGGTGAGTGTGAGCAATAGTGATTCGTGTTGCAGGAGAGAGAAAGGGTTTGATTCTGTAGAGAGAGCCCAGTTTTCTGTTAACAGATTTTAAGGTATTATTAATATGGGTATCAAAGTTAAGGTTGTTATCTATGGTGATACCAAGTAGTTTGGTAGTTGAGTCTGGGGATATAAGAGTGTTGTTATTGGATGTTACTGTGAGGTTTATTGGGGGGGACTTACTTGTAGGAGTGAAAAGGAGGAGTTTAGTTTTTTTAGGGTTTAGAAAGAGACAACGTTGAGTAAACCATAGTTCAACTGTGTTAAAGACCTTTTGGGTAAGGGAGTAAAGCTCAGGTATGGATGTGGCTGAGCATATAAGTGTTGAATCATCTGCATATTGTATGCATGTAGCTTGGGGGATTGCTAGGTGAAGGTCGTTGATAAATATAGAAAATAGTAAGGGTCCTAAAATGGACCCTTGGGGGACCCCTATGTTAATGGGTAGATGGGTAGATAAAATATTATGCCAAAGCACTGCTTGTTGTCTGTTTTCTAGATAGGATTGGAACCATTTTATTACAGATGCATCTAGTGATAGGGATTTGAGGATATTTAAAAGTATTTGGTGGTTTACCATATCGAATGCCTTAGACAGATCTATAAAAAGTGCAGATGAAAGCCTATTAAGGTTGCGGTTTTTGTTGATTCAGTGGGTGAAGGAAAGAAGGGCAGCAGTAGTGCTGTGTGAGGGCCTGAAAGGGCAGTAGTAGTGCTGTGTGAGGGTCTGAAAGGGCAGTAGTAGTGCTGTGTGAGGGCCTGAAAGGGCAGCAGTAGTGCTGTGTGAGGGTCTGAAAGGGCAGTAGTAGTGCTGTGTGAGGGTCTGAAAGGGCAGTAGTAGTGCTGTGTGAGGGTCTGAAAGGGCAGTAGTAGTGCTGTGTGAGGGTCTGAAAGGGCAGTAGTAGTGCTGTGTGAGGGTCTGAAAGGGCAGTAGTAGTGCTGTGTGAGGGTCTGAAAGGGCAGTAGTAGTGCTGTGTGAGGGCCTGAAAGGGCAGTAGTAGTGCTGTGTGAGGGCCTGAAACCATGTTGTGAGTTGGAAAGTAAGTTATATTGGATTAGGTGGTCTAGCAATTGTTTATGGATACATTTTTCCATAATTTTAGCTAGGGGAGACAGAAGGGCAATGGGACGGTAGTTGGAGAGTTCAGTGGAGTTACCTCCCTTATGAAGGGGAATAATATGGGAGACCTTCCATATGCTTGGGATGTGTTCTTCAGTGATAGTTCTATTAATAAGCATGGAAATGGGGTATGCAATAGAATTGGCTGCCTTTTGTAAGTATTCAGCAGGAATTTTGTCAGTTGAGGGGGTACATGGTTTGAGCTTTTGGATGAGGGTTAGAATGTATGTAGTTGGTACAGGTTGGAAGAGAAAAGGAGGGGGTGGGTTAGTGGTATAGTTGGATATAGGTATGTCCTGAATGGATAGCTGATTAGTAAGATTTTGTATGGCCTCAGTAAAATAGCTATTACAGGTATTAGCTGTCTGTTTCGGATTATCTTGGTCAGTGTCTTGTGGGTGTGGTGTGATGGATTGACCTGGGTGTAATAATTGATTAATACTTGCCCAGAGCTTTTGTGGTTGGTTATGGTGGGTCTGTTGGAATTGTAAGTAGCAGTTTGTTTTGTTAGACTGCACTGCTTTTTTAGTTTCATTTCTTAGTTGCCTGAAGTTTTGTTGATCTACTGGGTTTTTAGTTGATCTTGATTTGTTCCAGTATTTATTTCTGAGTTTGATTTTTTGCCTGGTTTCTTTTGAAAGCCATGGAGCAGATTTAGTTCTCATTCTTATAGAGTGAGTTGGGGCATGGTGGTCAAGAATCGATAAGAAGTTAGAGTTAAAGTAATTGACAGCTTCCTCCAGTGGGAGGTATTTTAAGGGAGACCAGTTGCATGTTCTGAGTTCCCTTTGGAATTGGTCAGTGTTAAAGCTTTTCTTGGTTCTAATTGTTCTAGATATGTTTGGGTTGGGTAGGTTGGTTTTATGCCTGATGATGTATGTTAGTGAGTGGTCACTTACATCATCTGGGAGGGTACCAGATTCATATGTCTGGAGATGATTATTTGTGAGCATCCAGTCTAAGATACTTTCTTTATTATTAGGCTTGTGTATCCTGGTAGTGGTAGTAATGGTTTGTGAAAAACCAAAAAGGTTTATATGGCTTGTAGGGTTTAGACTGCTAAAACAATTCCAATCATTGTTAAAATCGCCTAGGATGATGGTTTCTTGAGGTAAATTATGAGATAGGTAACAGAGGATATTTTCTATTGCTTCAATATTATTACCAGGTGGGAGATAGGTACGGATAATAAAAACGGATTTGACTTTGTTAAGTTGGAGCTTGGTAATAAGAATTTCAGCATTGGAGACTTGAGGTGGTAACAAGTTGTAGGTAGTAATCTGGAGGCTGGATTTAAAAAGGATTGCTACACCACCACCTTTTTTGATTTTACGGTCAAGTCGTATAATATTATAGCCAGGTGGGATGATTTCATTGTCTTTAGTTGAGGGTTTTAACCAAGTTTCTGTTAAACAAATAATGTTGAAGGAGTAGATATCCAGAAGAGCATGGAGTTGGGTAACTTTGTTGTTAAGGCTACGTATGTTGAGGTGAGCTAATAGCAGTGAGTTAAGTGGTTTAGTAAAGGAGTGGATAGGATGGGGGATGGGGTTATGGAGTTGTGTAGTAGTAGTAGTAATAATAGGGCCTGGGTTGGGATGAATGTCACCATCTTTCATTAAGAGTTGTAGAGATAGAAGTTTAAGATTTGGGAATTTAGTATATAGAGTGAGAGATTTTCTTGGTTTGGGAGAGTCATATTTAATGTGGGTAATCCTATGGAATTTTGCTGGTAGGTAGCTAGGAATGGATGTTGCATTAATATGGCTAATTGGAGTAGGTAAAGTAGGAGAGGTAGACAGTGTATTGGGGTGGAGTGTTTGTCGATATATTGGGTATTTATAGGAGGTAAGCAGGTAAGCTAAAGTTAGGGGTGGTAGAAGTAAGAGTATGAGTAGCTTCCGTAAGAAGGCTGAGTAGGGTGCTAAATGCATCTGGGAGAGTAAGTTGTTAGGTTGTAGTTATTGGTTTGGAGGTGTGCTAAGTGTGGAAGGATAATAGGTGTAGGGTGTGGTAGGAGAAATTGGTAGAGGTAATTGAGAGTAAGGAAAACCAGGTGGTATATTAGCAATGGGAGGGGATATGATTAATGTGAGAGTGAGAGGGTGTGGCTAGTTGGTATAAGTGTAGGGACCCTGGGGGTGGGTGGGAATTGGGGGTAGGGAGGGGAGCGGAGTGAGCCCGCTGGGCGAACGGAGCGGGAAGAGATAAGTGAAGGAGTGAGTGGAGAAAAAACTATCAGCAATGCTGATAAGTGAAGGTAAGTAGGTGATACAGGAGTGGGAAAGATCAGAGGTAGATCAGTAGTCTGTTAGAGTAGAGAAAGGAACAGGTAAGAGTATGTAGTTTAAGTAAGGGGTAAGGGGGAAAAATGTAGCAGGTCTACTACCTAAGGGGTAATTGGTGTGAAAACAGAAGAAACCACAGACCTACTGAAGCTTGAGATAAGTAAAGGGATAGAGGCTGTCACCTAGTGGGCAGATCCAGTATTGCAGGTAGATATGCAGGGAGCAGGCTGGTTTAGACCAGGGGTGGAGTGAAAAGCAGGTCAGAGGGGGGTGTACAAGAAGTAGAAGAGGTGAGTTAGATTCAGGGTAGATAGGTGGGGGTAGTAAAGGCTGCTGGCTGTTTAGGCTTGTAGCTTACTTTATAACCTCTGAAACAATTAGCAGACAGTTTTCAGTTTTAAAAACAGGACTTAGTCCACCACATACTTCCTTGCTTCCTTGGGAGAGGATGCAGGGCAAAAAAGGCAGTTTAGATGAGGCCACAGAAATTGGATAGGGTCCTTTGTCACCAGGTAGGTAGGCAGTTAGAGGCTAACTCAGGAGCAGCACAGAGGAGCACAGGGTACTTTGGATAGAAAGAGAAGATAAATGTAGAGAAGAAAAAGGTTAGCATATGTTACTCAATAACAGCAATAGACAAATAAATAGCTTGCAGAAAGGCATAGTTAATAAAAGTAGCTTCTATGCATTCTCTTATTTCAGAGAGAGGTTGTAGAACTCAGTTGTAAGGCAGTAGTACTGTAATAGTTATAGAGTAGCAAAGGCACTGTTAGGACAGCTTTCCATATGTTGACATTTGGTTATAGTACATACATTACATGCAAAATAAAGGTATAGTGCATACATAGACTACAGTTATTGAAGTATACTATATAAGTAACTCAATCCTAAGCCAATTTGAATATCTGTTCACTAGGGCAATTAAGATCAGCCTTACAAGCTATATACTAGTACCATTAAAGCAGGGGAGCCAAGTGTATGGCGTAGTTTGAAAGCCGAGATGATAAAGATAAGGAAAGAAACACTCGGTTCATCAAATCATATATAGTAAGTAGCTGGAGGGGAAATAATACCATTAGTATACCTAGGTTAATTCTAGGAGGGTGGGGCATTCATAATAGGATGTTCCTTACTAAATATAGACAACTGATATAAGAATGCCGAGACTTACTCCACATGGGAGGCGCAGTTAAATAAAAGCTGTTCCAGGCAGAGAATGGACCTTTACAATGTGAGTGCTCCTATATCAGTTCAAAGTGGGAAAGAACGCCAAGACCTGCTCCACGTGGGTGGCGCAGCTATATATCGCCATTCCAGGTAGAGAGTGGACCTTTACAATGTAAGTTCCCCCAGATCAGCTCAAACTTGGAGTCACTGATAAAAAATGGTCCATACCAGGAATAGAATGGACAGTACATTAACATGTAGCTCCACAAGTGTGGAATTCTGCTACCTAAAAAGCTCCAAGCATAACTAAAAGAATAAGTTGTTAATAGCAACCGTTTCACCGATAAGTGGGATATTAGGAACAACAGCAGTTTAAGGCAGCTGGTTCAGGCTTATAGGGATGTCGCTGAGTAACGGCAGCATATGTAGGGTCCACGTGGTTGGCGTAGTTGTTGTACGTATTACAGGCTTGAAAGCCAGTTATGCAGAAAAAAATAAAATAGCTTCCGCTACAGGAAGTATAACCATTCAGATATATGGCCCAGAAAAAGGAGCAAGAATGATTATATGAATAATGCAGTCTGCTCACAGTTACTTAAATTACAATATCACTGACTGCAGTAAAGCACAGGAGAGAAATAATAACAGGGATAACACTCTAATGCTATCAAAAAAAACATTCAATTCACAGTTGCTTAAAATACAATATCGCAGACAGCAGTTCAGCTAACAATCCATCTTGTGACATATGTGTTGATATCAAAGCTGGTGAGCTTATGTATAATACCCGAGTGGGGTATTGTGTTGAAGGTTTAAGTGAGGTCCAGGTTGGCTGTGTGAACAACCTTCTCTACATCTATGGACCTGGTAACTGTTTAAAGAAGTTGAACAGGTTCAAGAGGCAAGATCTGCCCACAACAAAGCTGAAATGTGTAGGATCCAGTGTCTGTAGGTTCCCAATGTCTATGTGTATGAGTTCCATGATGATACGCTCCATAGCTTTGCAGACCAGGCCAGCTAGGCTTATAAGGCGATATTGTCCAGGGTCCATTGTGGCACCACCCCTGTGGAGCGGGAACACTGTTGCTGTATGCCATTCCTTGGGTACATCTCCTGTAGTGACTCTGATATTGAACAGTGACCTAATGTGAGGGTTACGTTCGTCATGAAGCTCGTGTAAGATGCAGGCCGGGACACCGTCCGGTCCCATTGATGCTGTGATGTCTGCTTTGGAGAGGGCAGTACTCACCTGTTCATCTGTGATGTCAGGGAGGCTACACTCTGTTTGGATGGACATTTGCCCTGTAGGGGGGTGGGGGGAGACATTTGCACTGAACCTGTGTGCCAGGATGTTAGCAATGTCTGTGGGTTCAGTGTATGTTTGTCATTATGCAGTAACTCACAGCATATCTGGGAATTTCGACCCAGGTTCCCGACATAACTAAAGAAGGCCTTGTGATTGTCCTCAGTGTCTGGTGCAGATTTCCGTTAGCAGCGGGCCTTAGATGAATACATGAGTGATCGTAGTTTTCTGCTAGTACTGATCAGAGATGCCTTCCCATGTTGGGATTGTGCTCTATCATGTAGTAGCCTCCCCCTTTCCTTGTATGGCTTATTAATGGCCAGGATCCACCAGACAGGTCCCCTACCTTTGGAGGAGTGAGTCATGTTGTTATTTGGGATAGCATGATCCATGCATTCCTGTAGGTGTCCATGGAATGCGTTCATAAAGGAGTCAGCGGTCTGAGCCATATTTACCACTGTCCCAGGTTCTTTGAAGGATACCACTTTGGTTTGTAGAAGTGTGACGTTTGCTTTTGAGAAGTTCTTCACAGAGATTACCTAGTATGGGGGTGGGGATGGGATATGGATGTCCAGTGAGATAAATGTATGCTCTGACCTTACCAATGAGTGGTATACCTCTGGTGTGGAACACAGAGTCCCCATGTAGGTGATGAGCAGGTCCATTATGTTTTCCCCACTTGTGGGTGTGGTGATCAGGTGTGCCATAGCATTTGAGTTTATAAATTCTAGCAACTGTTGGGCGAGGGTGTTGGGGCTTGAGTAGTATTCCCAGTCAATGTTTGGGTAGTTGCAGTCACCCAATATAATGGTGTTTGGAGAGACCTACATATTCTCCAGTGTTCCCAGGAATACTGAGTGGGGTACCTGAGTTTGGGAGGGTGGTCTGTAGCAGGCTACAAACTGAAAGGCAGATTTGCCCACTGTTAGTTGCACATGAATGGTCTCTGATGCTTTGTGCAGTGTTAGTAACCTGGAGGTTTGTGTATCTGTGATGTATATGTATACACCCCCTATTTATGTCAGCCGGTCTGAGTCTTGTGTCCAAAAAGCATGGTATGAAGTATAACCTGGTAGTGCTGGTGTGCTTTCATGAGCCTGAAACAGGTGTCTGTTACTGCACAGATATCGACATTCTCCATACTGAGGAGAGTCCTGAGTGTGTGCATTTGAGGGTTAGACATCTGGTGTTGAGCAGCATTACCCTTAGTGCCTTTTACCTTGTAACGTCTATGGAGGTGGGTTTGTCTTATGAGCCTTGCTTAAAAAAGCCACTATGGGGGTGGCAAGAGCCTTAGCCAGTATTCGAAAGACTAGGTGTGACAGGTGCAAGCCGCCCGTAGTGAAGCTATGTGGCATGTCGAGCATGTCATCCCAGGCTGACAGACACTGGATCCCCTTTGAATGACACCAATATGTCAGCCAACTGTTAAAAGTGATCAAGTTTGTCTGTATACTGTGACATCATTCTTGGTGAGGGTAAGATGCTACACAAGGTCAGGTCATACTGTCCTGGGCTACATGATCAGAGAGCTCCTCTATGTCTCTTGTCATGTAGTCCAGGGAAGAACGTCTGAGGTTATTCACACCAGCATGGACAATGATGGAGCCATATTTGTACTTACTGTGGAGTGACCTGAGTGCATATGTTATGTGGCGGATCCTGGCACCCGACAGACAGCTCAAAGTGACCTTCTCCTTCTTCCGCCTGGTGAGTGGGACGTCAGTGTGTCTGACAATAAGAGTCATCTATGACAAGTGTATTAGGTGTGTTCTTTAGCCCTAAGGGCAGTGACTGTGTGGCACACTGACTTTGTAAACTATGTGATATGTGGGTATTGTTGTGGGGTAGCAGTTGTTTGTGTGTCTGCTTTGGAGGTCTCCGCTGCTTAGGCAGAGTTTATTTAGAGCCTCCGATGTGTGGTAATGTATTTTGTGTGCTGTCACTATAGGTCTATGTGAGACTGGATTTGTGGTGTGTGTGGTTACATTCACCACCTGATAGACTGTGCCAGTCATGGGTCAAGAGAGCTCAGCCTCCTGTTTGTCTATATAGTTGCATCTCTCACATATATCTGAGTTTGTTGGGAGGAGGAGAGGGTTGTCTGTGTACATGAGGCAGTTGTAACATTGCGTCAAAATTCCAATATTCAACAGCTGGACTGGAGAGTACACATGAAACCGACCTTTGGACATGCCAGGATATTATGATGACATACTCTGTTGACTGATCACAAAGGATCAGTAGGGTATTAAGTGTGTAGAAGAGTACAACAGGGGTGTAGTGCTCATGTTTGTCAGTGTTTTGGAAAGATCATCTGTGAATGAGTCCAGACAGAACCATGACACCTTCTTCAGATATGTCATAAATAGCAATGTACACTCATATATGTCCTGAGTCAGGGCCAACTGTACCTGACTGACAATGCCAACATCCTGTCAGACAGGCCCATACATACATACCCACCTCCCACTGACAAAAGGCCCTATCATCATACCAGGAGATACCACATGTGGAATGGGTAAACAGCTCCTCCCAAAGCCAAAAACATGGCATCAATTGGATTACATTGTTTCCCTATATGTGTCATAAGTGAACTACAGAACAAACAGACCCTGCACCCGAACATTCTGTTGAGCCTCACCCTCACTACAGGATCTGAAACTGTTGAATGTGTTACAGCAACATATGGCACACCCCACAAGTGTTGGTGCACACCAGACCATGGGAACTAAAGTCCTATAAGCCTATGAAGTCTGAACTGCAAGGCCATAGAATCCATCGTGATTGAAGTCATAAACAGTGCTATTGGAAGCAGACAAACATCCAACCCTACCAACTGTGGTATGTTCATGGGCAGGTCATGGTTCCCAAACCTGCTAGACTGTTTGCAAGGCAGCCACCCAGGACATACATCATTGAAAGGAGCTATGCACGTCACACATAGACTCTGAATAGCACTTTATCAACATACCAGACACATGTCGTATCCACAAATTTAACAATCTGTGCATAAACATGTATTGTCATATGAAGGGATGGCAATTTGTCCACAGATAGATCACACAAGCCATGAATTGTGGAGTCCTGTTCAAGCTGGTAACACCTGCTGACCCACATGGTTCATTCCTGGGATTGCATAAAACAAAGTGCACACACATTACCATGTCCAGTCTGATGATGTCAGCAACCTACAAATATAGCAGGAGAATAAAACCACCCAGTAAAGCATATAGCGCGCCATGTTAATGCATATTTCTCTAGTGTCATAACATCGTTAGGTAGGGGTTTGTAATCCTGCAATTGCTGAGTGTGTGCGTGTGATATCCTTTGAGAGGAGTGGCCTTTTTGGAGAGTGGGAATACACATTAAAAGAGGTACATTCCTCTTTGGCACGTCTGATGATGTCAGTGTCCCACAAATACAGCAGTGGAAATGGAAACACCCAGTAAAGCATATAGCGTATTGTGTTAATGCGTATCTCTATAGTATCATAACATAGTTAAGCAGGGGTTTGAAGCCGGCAATTGCTTAGTGTGTGTGTGGGGGTGTATGTGTGTGTGTTATTCCCTTTGAGAGGAGTGGCCTTTTTGGAGGCTGGCAAAACACATTAAAAGAGGTACATTCCTCTTTAGCAAATCTGATGATGTCAGTATCCCACAAATATAGCAGTGGAAATGAAGCCCCCTAGTAAAGCATATAGCACGTCATGTAAATGCATATTTCCCTAGTATCATAACATAGTTAGATAGGGGTTTGAATCCTGCAATTGCTGAGTGCGTGTGATTTCTTTGAGAAAAGTGGCCTTTTTGGAGACTGGCAAAACTACTATATATATATATATATATATATATATATATATATATATATATAGATATATAAACTACTATATATAAAATATCTACTGATATCTCCAACTACCGACCAATTGCTCTACTCTCCCCATTAGCCAAAATTATGGAAAAATGTATTCACCATCAATTACTTCAGCACCTTCTCCTCAATAACTTGCTTGCAAATTGCCAACATGGTTTTAAGCCCTTTCATAGCACTACTTCTGCCCTGCTAACTTTTATTGATTGTATAAACAGGAATCGAAACAATAACTCTCTCTCATCTGCTCTATTTATTGATCTATCTAAAGCGTTTGACATGGTCAATCACAACCTACTTACCAATGTGCTAACAGCCCAAACTCTTGACCCACAAGCAATCCTTTAGTTTAAATCTTATCTTGAAAACAGACACCAAGCAGTACTCTAGAACAATAATCTGTCTACATGCCTCCCAGTGAACACTGGAGTACCTCAAGGCTCTATCCTAGGCCCTCTTCTTTTTTCCATTTTTATTAATGATCTCCATACTGTTTTTCCACAATCCACCTGTATACAATACGCTGATGACTCTACTCTTATCTGTACTGCCAAGTCTTCTTCCTCTCTCCAGACCCTTACACAAACTGTATTTAAGACAGTTGAAAAGTGGTTCACCCAACGTCGCCTCCTCCTTAACCCTAAAAAAACTAAACTATTGCTTTTTACTCCCACCAAAAAATCTCCACAAATCCACTTCACTATTACCTCTGACAATGGAACCTGTATTTCCCCTGATTCTACTGCTCATCTCCTTGGCATAACCATTGACCATAACCTCAACTTCGATGCCCATGTTAACAATACTATAAAAACTGTCAATAAAAAATTAGGCTTCCTGTATAGAATAAAACCCTTCCTTACCCCACTAACTAGGAAATCCATTGCCCAGACTCATCTTACTTCTACCCTATTCTATGCATCTGCCATTTATACCAACCTATCAAAACATAATCTTACCAAACTTGAAACTAGCTACAATAATATAACCAGATTTGCCACTGGCTCCCCTTATAGAACCCACCACTGTCTCAACCTTCAACAACTCAAATGGTTAGAACTACAAAACCAACTACAATACAATCAACTGGTGATTGCACAAAAAATCCTGCACTATCCTACTAATACACATATCCTCTCTAATTTGATCTCCCCATATAAAAATCTTACAACACTACGCTTAGCTAATAAATTACTTATTGCCAACAGTTTATCTAATAACAAAGTGGGAGAGTCACTCTTTTCCAATGTTGTGGGTAGAATCTGGAACAAGCTTCCTAGTACACTCACTTCTCTCTCATCTACACCAATCTTTAAGAAACACCTCAGAGATCACCTAAAAATACATTGGCTTTGCCCCTTCTCAAAGCCTGATTGAATCATACTTTTCTTTTTTATTCTCCTCCCCCTTTTTTCTCCTGCTTCCATAATTTACTCATGCTTGGAGCTTTTCTCCCTGGGCCTCTACTGAAAATGGATATGTATCCAGCTAGACTAGCCCGGTCAACAAATATAAAATAAAATAAAATAAATAAAATAAATAAAAACACATTCAAAGAGGTAAATTTCTCTTTGGCAAATCTGATGATGTCAGTATCCACAAATACAGCAGTGGAAATGAAAACTCCCAATAAAGCGTATAGCGCGTCGTGTTAATGTGTATCTCCCTAGTATCATAACATAAATAGGTCGGAGTTGGAATCCTGCAATTGCTGTGTGTGTAATTTCTGTGAGAGGAGTGGCCTTTTTGGAGACTGGCAAAACAAATTAAAAGAGGTAAAGTCCTCTTTGGCAAATCTGATGATGTCAGTATCCCACTAATACAGCAGTGCAAATGAAAGCTCTCAGTAAAGCATATGGCGTGTGTTAATGCGTATCTCGCTAGTATCATAACATAATTCGATAGGGGTTTAAATCCTACCATTGCTGAGGGTGTGTGTGTAACACTGTTAGTCAATGTGTTGTGGGTTTTGCTTTTACTACTGTATGACATAGCAGTAAAACAACAGTATGTGCATTGCACACGTCAGGTATCTGTGTGGTAAATACACATATGTATGTGTGACCTCAATTGTTAACTGTGTGGCAAAGATATATATGTACATGTGACCTCAATCACTTCACAGGTGTGAAGCCTGCTTTCTAAACTAATACATCTGTTACCATTTACAGTTTGTGCTGCTGCTTCACAGACCGTAGGTCACATATGTATGTATGTGACAAGGCCAGCCACTGTAGTGATCTGTGCCCTAGATCATCTGTGTCACACACACACATGACAGTTTCTATAGAATAGTGTGAGTGATGGTTCATGCCTGGGGCATATCACGTACATGTTCAAACACAACACAGTCTGTCAATAATGGGCATTCGGTATAGGTGTACAACAACTCTGTGGATATGCATATGGACCCCTTATTGCTTATATGATACACTGACGGACATCAGCATACCTTTTGGGAATGTGAATATCAAAGGACAGATGACATCACATGTGGCTGTATGTATACATCGGTACCCCTGCTACATGTTGTGGGCTACTACCAATGTTGTACTGTCAGGATACTATGAATAGTAAATGTGGATGACTATGCTATAGTTGGCTCATAGCTTCACAGCATGGGTTGGTCAACAGGTATCTGTCTGTATGTTACCCTTGTGGAGGATAAGTGTCTAATCTGGAGAATGCATTGTAGGCCACTGTATGCATTACCAGATGTGGACGGACATATCCCTAGTGTGTCTGCTAGTACCTAGGATGGCCACATGCCTACAGGAGTGGTCACGGGAATGTGTGGCAGTTAATACCACTGGTAACTGGTATAGTATAGTACCGGAAGGATTCAAATGCTACTGTGTATCATACAGCTGTGTGTCAGTTGTCAAGACAGCATCTAACGATTGGTTAAAATCAGGCTGTTGAGATTATGTACACTACCAGAGTGCAAACCAATGACCAATATTAACTCTATCACCCACAGCATAGTGTCAAACCATGTCATACACACATGTGTACCCAAGTTGTAACATATGTGTAGTAAAATGCATACTGGCCACCAAAAGGAAATATGAAGTGTTAACACTGTGTAATACAGGGTATGTTACCCTTCCCATGTGTCCACCATGCACGTACATGCAGACAGTGCACCTCCACCATGTTCCCAAATGTACACCTGCAAATATGTACTGCACACATCACACACGTACCGTCCACTCACCAACACATGCTGCCAGGACCACACACATCAGCCAAGTGGCACATGGGCAGACAATCCATGTTTGGAATTAACACTGGTGTAAACAATACTACATTGATAATCATAGCTTTAATGCATCATACCTGCTCAGATATATCTACAAGGATATCATTACACTTTACTGTTGACAACATGCTAACATTGCTACACTGATATTAGGTCACCCTGTGCATCAGCACCATGTTAGCCTGTTCCTGCATCACTGTCACAGATGACAGGAGGTGGCAAAGTTTCATCATATGCACAGGGTTTGTTATTGGTTTGCCAGAGCCCGACATTGACCCATCCAATCAACATGTATGCATGTGTATGTGTGTGAGGGACAACAGTACAGTATGGGGCAGTGTTGATATGATGTGTGTGTGTATGTGTTAGCCCTAGGTGTTTGGATTATGTGTGTGTGTCTGCATGCACACAGTTCCCTCTTGTCACTGCCAAATACGGGAGGTTGTGGGACAGGCACAGACAGTACCTGCCAGGCTGTACAGATCACTGTCTCCAGCCACAGACACAGTACCTGTGCCTGGCAGGGGTGACACGGACAGTATCAGGTACTACGCCAGACTGGGTACTATTGTCAGAGGCAGAGGGATGTCGACTAGACCCTTGTCCCTGCTGGGACTGGCCAGAGCCATGTGCACATGGTCGTCTAGGACGGTCTATCGACAGCCCAGCCCCAACATTGCTGGGGCTGGTACTGCCACTACGGGAGCGGCTGGGACTTGTGTGCCATCAATGATGACTGCCAGCTGATGATGTTGCTGCCATTTGTCCACATCGATGTCTCAGCCGTCCTGCACTGTCCTGGTGCATGGACATTACATTGCGGAGGACATCTAGTGTCTCCCCCCAACGTCTATCAATGACCTCGGTGTAATTACGGATGGCACCGGCAAGGTCATGGATACTGTCATTGATAGCGGTGTTATGAGACCTCTGTGCCCTAAGTCCCTGCCTGGTATACCGTTCCATACGTGCCTGTGCCTGCATTACAGCCCAGAACATACCTGAGGATGTGAGACCTGTGGGGGCACGTCTGTCAGGGGCATTACGACCAGCAGTGCTCCCACAAGAACCCCTGGACATATGCCTATGTGGTACCATTCCAGGTGTCTGGGCATGGTTGCTGTGTGGGGTTGCATGTGCCATTGATACCACACTATCCCGGTCAATGCCTACTATATGCTGTTCCTCAGCTAAGGCCATTGGGGTTGAGGGATGTATTGGCAGTATATATGAGCGCATAGATGGGGTGGAAAGCTGTGTACTGTCGATTGGCAGACCAACGATGTATGCTGTCAAACCTGCCTGTGCCACAACACATGTATCATCATGTCCACTATTTGTGGCAGTGACTTCAGGTTCCCTGCTGCACTTATCCAAGAATACCTCAGGACCTGTGAGAGGGGGACAGGAAACACACTTTACCATCTGTACAGGATGTTAGCACACATGCACAGATGCACAGATGCACACATGAACACACGAACACATGCACACAGGCACACATGAACACATGCACACATGCACACATGAACACATGCACACATGCACACATGAACACATGAACACACGAACACATGCACACATGCACACATGAACACATGCACACATGCAGACATGGCCACAAATGCACTCATCACTAAAACACACACATACACACACACACACACATACACACACACACACACACACACACACACACACCACCAGCAATCCAGAACATACTCAATAGCGGGTGATGGTGAGGTACAGTATCACAAGGCAAACAGTTAAATCACATGTGTCAGCATGCAGGACATGTGTTTCCCAACAGCATGCAGTGCGTGTGTTGACAGCCCTTGCCTATAACACTATACATGTGTTTGATGCATGTGTGTTGTTGTTCATTGATTGGCCTCTCCCTGGAAAGCACTGTGTACATGGACACGACAGTGCTGTGCAAGTATTATAAGCTTTGCAATGTTCTGTGCACCATCTCTCACAGGTATACATACCATGGCTGGATGTGTATCTGTGTGTCACATGGATAGCCATTTCTGATTAGAGCATCTGTGTGTTCAGCAGATAATTGTGGACACAGGATTAGCACATGCATGCTATGTATACACACAGGATGAGTGGTGCATGTTTACTTGATGGAATACCATTGCTCAACATGCCCATTGTACAGTGGTTATGGTGAGTGTAGGACATTTCGTGGACATGCCAGTGCCAGATGTGACATGGCATGGTACAACACAACTGCAACATTACATATCACACAGACACATTGTGTGTCATGTGACCTATACACGCAATAGCATGACAAGACATATATGTGTCACTTTGTACATATAGTGATTGCTATGCATACCATGTATCGGTGCCTATGTTTGCCCACACACGGCACTGAGGTGCATAGCAGGTCATGCTATGTGTAGTACTGTGGTCACTGTGACTGGATGGGGTGTACTACCATGAGCCATCATCATGCAGCATCACGTGGTCACTCAAGGCTACTAATGTGTGCCAGACCAACACATACCATGCTGTACCGGAACTGCAGTACCATGGCTACATTCACCATTTCACAGCCAGTTGTTACATGGGTTTGTAAGGTGCACATTAGGGGGCATTGCCTACCACGAATGTGTACTGTGTTGAGGAGTGTTGCATAGCCACATGTGAGGCATCTACCCCTCAGGTATATTATGTGTGCTGTGTGGATGAAGTGTGGGATACTGTAGTGTGACCTTACAGTGGACATCTGAATACGCCATGTGTGGCATGTTAACGTGTACTGCATATGACAGTGTTGTGTATGTTGTGTGCATGTGTATCAACTCTGCCTATCCAATGTCCACATCAGTGTTGATACATTTCTGTGGAATTCTCTGTGTATTGTATGTGTTTTAGGCAGCTACCCACATTACTGGGATGTGCATAGTCTCACAGCAAACTATTTAATTACCATACTAGCCTGGTACAGCTGTTGCCAATACTAAGCTACACATTGATATGACTATCATGCATTTGTTACTCTGTCACATCCATGGTTATATAGCTGTATGTGCTACTCCCCCAAACAGACATTGTACATACTACTGTACAGAACACAGATAACATGGTTCAGATGTTTGACATTTAATGCTGAGCTACATATTTCACAGTTATGTCCCACTGCACACAGCTACACACTGATATGTCCATGGCAGTAGTTTTGCAGGGCATCTGTGCATATATACGTACTGCTGCCACATATTGATGTTTCAAACTATGTAGAGTAGTCTTCAAATACATCTACTACGTGCCAGTAAATACATATCTGTTACATACCTTTCCTTTGTATGTGTTCGTAGTTTTCAATTTGCTGTGTCTTTGGCTTTATTTTAATTTTTTTTATATTGTATTTTTTTTCCACTGGTGTGGGTGGGGTGTGTCTCTCTCTCTCTCTGTCTCTGTCTCTGTCTTTGTCTCTCTCTCTCTCTCAGCAGAAGCAATGTGATGATTGCATGTGTGGCCAGCAAGTACAGCCTGCTTTTATAGGTATCTGCACATGTGCATGTGATGGCCTCTGCACCAATTGGTGGCCGCCATTTGATAATTGAATGCAGCCTGCTTTGTGGTAATTGCAGTACTCACTGTCATAGCAACCCAATGCTATAAATTGCTATGTCAGGTAGGCGTAGCCCTTTCAGCTTTCCAGAGTGGGGCCCATGCTTGTTTGCTGTGGAAACCGTTGTGTAAGTCAAAAGGTTGGTATGGTTCTTATATCTGAAGCTAGGGGTGTAGCCAGTGATATTATTGTTGTATCCAGACCTGGATGTTGCCACTTCCACTACACAGTTTTCGGTGTAGAATTGTACGCACCCCTACATATGCTAACACAAGATACATGGGAGTATGTAGTTTCTTTTCTACTTATACAATTTACTGCCATACAAAAGTAGTTATTGAGATGTTTTCATTTGGCACATGAACTGTTTGTGAACTGGTATACTGTGAATATTTATTCACACACTCAACTGTGTGGAGGTTGTGTAGTGCTGCTGTAACAGTATTTACTGCTAGAATGTCTGGTTCTGTAATCACAGTCATGTAATGCAATTCCACAACAACTGCTGGTATAGTTCCACAGAACAGGTTTTGTGTTATGGCATTCCTACCTTTCCTTTATATTTACACATTCTGGTGCATGATATATATATATATATATATATATATATATATATATATATATATATATATATATATATATATATAGATATATATTTCAGCAACATCTTACTGTACACATCGCACTCATGTAATGCAATTTGACAACAATTGCTGGTAAAGATCCACAGAACAAGCTTTGTTTTATGGCCTTCCTATTTTTCCTTTACATTCACTCATTGTAATGCATGATATATTTATTTCAGCACCAGGTTATTGTATATCTGCTGTGGCTTAGCGGTACTTCATGTAGTCTAGTGTGTCCAAGGTGTGGGGTTTGAGACTGACAGAGGTGTTTTATTTTGCTGCTGAGCAGAACAAGGACCCTGACATACAGAGTGATCAAGGCACTTTTAAGCAGTTGTAAGCGGGTTTGCGCTACACTTAGCTAAGCTTAGCAAAGCGCACACATGCGCACACTCACTTAAACCTGCTTACTACTGCTTAAAAGTGCTTACTCCCGCTAACCCCCACACTAATTTCTTTGAAAGAAAAGAAAATGGGGAGATAGGAAAGTGGTGAAAAAGGGGGCACAAAGAGGGAAATACAGTAGGAAAACATGCTTGGGATGTGCAGGACAGGTGTAGGGAAGGTCCATAGCTGCCCATTTCTTTACCAGCAACAGCTGTTCATATGTTGCTAATTTTGAGTGAAATTTGGAACCTTCCACCCCTGAGAGAGGGGTGAGGACAACAAAGTATGTTGTACTGCCAATTCTAATTATCTGTTTACATGTCCAGAGGACAAGTGTGCAAAATGGGCAGCTATGTATGGGGTGCAATTTTTTTGTGGGAACAGATTGCCCTTTTTTTTTCAGGTGAGAGTGGAATGTGAGGTAGGGAAGTAGGTATATTTGGGGAGGTAGGTTGGGGAGGTAAACAGACAAGACAAACAAGATGCATACAGGGGCAGAGTATGACACATAGGGTGGGTGAACACAACTGATGGGGACAGATGTTTGGATATCGCAATCCCATGAGCCCACAGATGGTAACAGTGGGACTGAGATCCACCCATGGGCAGTCTCCACTGCACCTTCACAGCCCCGAGAGTGGCTGTGCTGGGGGCTGCGTAGGAGGGGCAGGCTCACCCATGATACGCGCCACTCTTGCCTCGAGCTGGCATAGGGGATCAGCGACTAAATGCAGGATCTCCCTACACACCACAATCCGGACCCTTTGGAGGGTGACAGGTGGCCCTTCTCTGCCCACGCTTACGGGGGGGATGAGCCCCATCCCCTGCAGCACTTCCACCTGAAGGTGGCACAGGACCAATGGAGGAGGGTGGCCCGGGCTGGGCACCAGACCTGCTGGTGCCAGGTGCAATCACCAGCTGAGTAGGGAAAAGTGGGTCCGCTGGGACCGGCCTTCCCATACGTTCTGTGATTATGTGTGTTAAATTACAACATAGACAACAGCATTCCAGATTAGTTGTAACAGCATTTAGTAGTATTCCCATTAACCCAACACACCAGGGTTCCAACAGTTGAACAACAAGCATAACACATGCATATATTGAATGACAGTGGACATTACAATGGCATGCAGGGATGATTGGTGGCAACAGGCCACCAAGATTGTGGTGTTTGAACAGGGCACATGCATCAAAGTAAATGCAATTATTTATAGAACAATAGGACATATGTCCCAACAAATATTTTCAGATTACACATACCCATTGAGGTGTGGAATTGCATTGTTTATGCACATAGATTAGGGTGTAAAAAGAAACCTCCATTAACATCTTATAAATACTTTTACTCTGCCCTACATTCCTATTGACTGCAGGTGTATATCCCCTACATGTATTATTACACTAGGCAACATGCAATGGTTTTGGCTAGCTCATTATATACCTGACCTATATCTGACATACTAACTGTCCAAGTTGCAGATGTTACTGCTACATAGTTATATATTTTATTTATATTTCAGTATTTACATATCTGGATGTGTTCAAGTGACATTTTCAGTTACATTTCTACTGAACCCTACATTTCATGTAGTACATTCACATTTCTGGGGAACACCTTGACAAGCTACTCATGTGCCAGATTTACCTATGCATTCCAGCTATTTACCAACTGTTGAGGACTGTTATATGCTTCACAGCTACTGGCACTTCCTTCATCCACTTTATATGGGACTGCACAACTGTGGGTTGACAGCACTTATTACAACAGTACTATTTATTTGATGCAAGGGTACAACAACATTTCAAAGTGAGTGACACAGACACACTCCAAGTATTATACCTTTATTAATTACATTAAACACTCTTTTCTACAGGCTCTCTCCTTTATTTGTAATTACAGTGCATGCGGAAGACCTATTCAGGACATATTATACCTTTATTTATAGGTTACAACATTCTTTTTCAGGCCTGCTCACTTATATGTTATGACAGTGCATGCAGAGATAGTATTCCAGACTTATTTTACCTTTATTAATGGGTTACTACACTCTATTCCTGGCTCTATGACTTATGTTATATAACAGTACATGCAGAGAATTTATTCAGGGAATAAATGTTATATGCTTCACAGCTACTAGCACTTCCTTCATCCACTTTATATGGGACTGCACAACTGTGGGTTGACAGCACTTAATACAACAGTACTATTTATTTAATGCAAGGGTACAACAACATTTCAAAGTGAGTGACACAGACACACTCCAAGTATTATACCTTTATTAATTACATTAAACACTCTTTTCTACAGGCTCTCTCCTTTATTTGTAATTACAGTGCATGCGGAAGACCTATTCAGGACATATTGTACCTTTATTGATAGGTTACAACACTCTTTTTCAGGCCTGCTCACTTATATGTTATGACAGTACATGCAGAGATAGTATTCCAGACGTATTTTACCTTTATTAATGGGTTACTACACTCTATACCTGGCTCTCTGACTTATGTTATGTAACAGTACATGCAGAGAAATTATTCAGGGCATTTTATATCTGTATTATTAGGCTACAACACTTGTTTCATGCTTTCTGACATATATTATATAACAATACATGCAGAATAATTACTAACCTGCCTGGTGGCGCAGCCTTAGCAGCATATCTGCATAGGCTTGCTGGTTTGTGGCACGGACACCTGCAGCTGTGAAGTAAACGAAGGGATAGTGAGACATACCTATCCGTTTAATAGACTATCTTAGCATATCTTACATACTGCATTCCATGGCTACCTACTCAGTAGTGGGGCATCGTGCATATGATGGGCCTCCTGGATCCATTGGTTCAGTAGGTCCTGCTTCCATCTCTTCAGGTCTGCATGGTGGTGACGGATCTGCTCACCAGTCATTGGGATGCCTGTGGCACTGGTGAGGTCATGAGCCAACCGGTTCCAAGCCTCTGCCTTATACTCTGTTCCCTGGAACTGGCCCTGCAGGAGTCGAGACTCATGACGGTGGACGAGGAGCCAAACCTTGTATTTTAACTCCTCGATGCCCCAGCGTTGCGCTCGAAAGCGACTACCCTCTCCAACACCAGACATTCTAACTGCAGATGCGAGCTACAATCAGATATGGCGAGTATTTCCTCCTATGGGGCGTAAATATGCCACATTTCCCACACTTTTTTGTGATTGGCCACTTTTGAAAATTCTTGGCTGACTGCAGACCTGCTTAGCAATGGTTAATATACCATTTATAAGTATATGCATGTTAACAGTGGACACTTATTCTAAGCTGTCATGGCTTAGTGGTTCAGTACTTTGATTATGGTGCACAGTGTCCCAGGTTCGAGCCTTGTCATTGCTTTTTTTTAATACTGTCCAGGCAGGTTAGGGGGTATGGCTGTGTTTAGGCAGCTTTGCTCTACATTGCGCCATGTTGCTCCACGTTGCCCAACGTTGCTCCATGTTGCCCTACGGTGAGCTGGTTAGCACAGTGCGCAGCTCCGCGCAAATTTATTGCACTGGGTATAGCGCTGCTTAACTCTGGGCAACTATATTACACTGGGTAAAGTGCTGCTTAGCTGTGGGCAACTATATTGCACTGGGTTAAGCGCTGCTTAGCTACGGGCAAATATACTGTGCTGGGTAAAGCGCTGCTTAGCTATGGGCATTTATATGTCAAGATCCTTCTTACATTTCTATATTTACATTTTGTTCACTGATATATAGGCCATTTCAATGCTTTTTACTAATATTTTAGTCATAAATATGTTAGGTATTATTTTATGTTCTAATTTAAAACATAAAATAGAGAGAGGAGTGGGGGGACTCGAACTGTGAATGCCTCTTCTTTGTGCAAAGGCTCTACCACTATGCTATTCCTATTTGGACTGATTTGCATAAACATTTGGTATTATGCTCTACAATGTCGGCATTGCTGACTCTAGCTAAGCTATGTGCACACATGTACCTTAGGACTGCTCGGCAGTCGGACACACCCCCTGCCTCCCTGCACGGTCTGTGTTAGACTTGGACTGGTGTCAGCGTGCCCTCATGAATATGTATGGCACGTTCACGTCAGACCGTTCAACTGCAGTTTCCGAATAAGACTTTTTTAGTCTTACACGGAGGTTTCGTGAATCCGGGGGTACATCTATCTATCTATCTATCTATCTATCTATCTATCTATCTATCTATCTATCTATCTATCTATCTGTCTATACAAACACATTTAAAGCATGAATAAGTGACTATGATGTGGTTGGTTAAAAGATAATAATAATGTAATCATGCAAGAAGAAGATAAGAAGATAGACATGCTTAGATACAATTACTAAGTGGTGAGAAGCACAACCCAAAGTTAGGGTAAATGATTTTCTGGAAAGCCGGTGCAGAATACTGTGCAGATATCAGAATAAGAAAGATATCAGGCATACATTTGAGGAAAACAATTAACTCAAAACAGTAAGAGACAATATTGAATATGGAACTTTATGGTAAATAAGGACCACTTAGCTGACTTAAACGACTCATTGTTTATTAGATAGGAGGCAAGTTGTACATGTTTAACATCTTATTCATCTGTAGGTCTATTGCATTCCTGAGCTCATTAAATGTCATTGGCCATACTTATAGTTCACAATGGCTATATCAGCCATGCATCACCCTTTCCTTGAAGTAGCAAGTTCTCATTTCACTAATATGTTGCTACCCTTATTAAATTCTAAGGTAGTGTCTTCTTATTTTATACATGCCAGTATTAAAGCTATATTTCAGATGTTTTTTTTTTAAAGCTCACCTACACTGAACTCAGTCCACTAATGTACTTAATGGGCTGGATTCATTAATAGCTACATTAAGTGGAAGTACCATGTAGGTGGCGTGGTGTGCCACATACATGGTAGCTCACTATTTTGTATAGTATAACTAGTTAAATTATATGCTAATTAACCAATGCAATGTGGTAAGCTACTCAGGAAGCTATAAAGCAATCATGCTCACTCATTGTAACTATTTGCCCTAAATACCAAAAAACTTTGGATTTTAGCCACAATTACACCTAGGAAAAAAAGTATGCAACAGTTGCTGATACCATCATTAACCTGTATGTGTAAAAGACTTCAATTCAAGGTGCTGCTCCTGCTGGTGCAGCTGCCAGACCTCAGCCAAGAAGAAGGAAAGAGTTTTGGCTATATTTGACTTATCACGGAACTAGTTACACAGAAATTGTACAGAGGTACAGGGTGAACAGGGAACCATTAAAGGAAATATGCAATTTCTGCCAACCTCAAATGAGGCCCCGGGAAAATCATGGAGAACTTCTCCCAGTGGAAACAAAGGTATATGTAGCATTATGTTTATTAGCTACAGGTACATTTCAGAGACTCACAAGGGATATATTAGGGTGTCACAGGCTTCAGCCTCCAGCATATTGCAACAATTTCTAAATGCAATGCTACAATTTGCAAGGGAGTATATCTGTTAACCATGAACTCCACAGGAAAGAGCAAGAATCATACAGGAATTTTATAAAATTCCACACTTCCCTGAAAGGCCCACCTGGGGAACAGGGAAGGATGTACATCAACATAAAGGATACTGCTCAATAAACTATCAGGTTGTCTGTAATGCCCAAGGGATCATCTACAATGTCTGTGCAGGTAACCCAGGCAGTTTTCATGACTCACACATATGGTACACCTGTGAGCTATACAAAGAGTTTACTACTGGTGACTTTCCACAAAGGCATCTGGGGGGATGCAGGTTATGCCTTGGAATTGAGACACATGACACTCATGAGAAACCTGCACAACCCTACCAAGCAAGGATATAATGATGCACATGCTCAAAATAGAAATGTCATAGACTGTGTATTTGGCTTGCTCAAATCAAGTTTCCAGTGTCTAAACACCTCAGGAGGTGCCCTGCAGGGCTACCCAGACATCCCTGCTGAAATACTTACAGTCTGCTCTATGTCTCACAATGTCATTCTCAGGAGACAGCTTCAACAAGGACAAGTAGGGGCAGAAGCACAGTTCCCTGGACCTCAGGCAGGGCCAGCAGCTCCAGTAAATGCAGATGGGGAATCTGATGGAGAACCACCAACCGCAGATGCTGTCAGTAGCATAGGTGTTCACGATATACCATGACTCTGACTAAGAGGCAAAGGACAGCACACCAATGAATACCTGAAAAGAAAGAATAACAGCCTTAGCACATGCAAATATTAAAAATGATGCCTGACAAAATGCATAACCTTTGCTTAGCCATGTAAAGGTTGTATTTGTTTAGCATCAAACATAGGTAACCGCAGCAAAGAGTTTCACATCTACTTTATTACCAAGGTAAGTCTAGAATCTGTACAGAAGAAACAATACAGTTGTATAAATGATTACTGTGTTACTCAAATTCTCATATCTTCATGCATTGATACATGTCCCAGGTGTGCAGTAATGTTGGTAATACTTTAAGAATAGCGTTTGCAATACATGGTACAGATTTTGCCTTCTAATGTGCATCAAGTATTCATCTGGCCAATTTATGTAAACCAGTAAACAGGTCAGGGTAGCATTTTTTGCACAAGTATAACAGTAAACAAGATTTATGCATCTACTTTGACTGCATGAGTAACAACAGTAACACAAAAACAGTGAAGAATTACAGAAGTAATCATACATGACTGATTATGCTATGAATAAAAGCATTTTATTCTGCAATATAGTTTCATTAAAGGAATGTTCCGAGTAAGCAATTAGCTATCCACTCTGTGCATCAGACATATATGCAACCTGAAGTCACGAAGAAATGTGGCGCAGTCATCATCACTTGCATGATGGGGTGGGGGGGGGGGTTGCAGGAGGGCAAGCCTGACACCAAAGAAGTGAGTGTGGGCCAGTAAAACAAAAATGTATTCCTTAAGTATCCTATTGTGTGTATATGTGTGTGTGTGTGTCTGTCTGTCTGTATGAACACAATCTAGCTCTGTGCTAATACTATGTCCTGGCATCTCTGACAGGTGTGTCATACATGCTAGAGTAGTTAGTTCAGTGCTGCCACTCTCAGTGATGAGAACGACCTCTGCCAGGAGTTGCACTGCTAGCTCCATGGCCTTGATAAGAATCGTGCTACCTGACCATGACTAATGTTTGCTGGATGAGCTGTCATCACGACTGCAAGCAGGATCATTACTACAGCTGGGCGTAGATACCACAATCACTGAATGAGTAATGGCAGTACTGCCACTATAGGATCTGGATCTTGTACGGCCACATTGTCTAACACTGGATGATGTAGTAGCTCCACAACCACATGGATGCTGAATCTCCCCAAGTAGATGTTCCATTATAGACACTGCCCGATCCAGTGTGTCATTAATCCTGTCCAAGAAGTCAACCACACAGTTTAGGCAGTCCTCCATGTCAGAATGCACAATGTTTAGTACTTACATTATCTCTTCTTAGAACCCTGTGGAATATGTCTCTGTGACAGCCCTACACATACATCATGTTGCACCTACTGACACAACATTAGGAGCAGGGTGGACAACAAGCCTCCCTCAAGCATCTCTAACCTCCTGTGTAGCACCTCACCCTCACTACATCTACCAATCAACCAGTTCTGCATTTGGAAGAACCTCACTACCCTGATCAACTGTGTCACCCTCAACTTGTCCTTTGTCTGAGGTCGCTGTGTTATGGGTATGCATAAACATATAAGATTGTGTCTCAAATAGCTGCAGAAAATGTTGTAGGCATAACCTCACTGTCAGACTGACTCTGTATCCCCAGGCTGTGCATCTTCATTACTGCCATCATCATCAGATGCTATTGGTACTCTGACATCAGAGGGAAAGAGTTTCACAGTACCACTGGCAGGATCAGCTATGATAACAAGCATGGAAAAAAAGAGAGCGAGAGAATAAACCTATCATCACTGTCTCATGTGAAATCTATCTATGTTATGTGTAAATGTATCTTACAACTTAAAAGATGCTAAAGCAATGAAATCAAATAACTTTTAATTTATGCATATACCTACCTTTTTATATTAATAAGAATACTGATGGTGTGCAGTTCATCATGCAATGGCAGAAGTAGGTGTTCCTACATATGAAAAAGAGAGATGAAACAGGACAGATAAGCATCAGCAAGCAAATGACAGAAGAATCAGAAGACAATTGTCTTCACAGTTGCAGAATAAGATACTTCTTAGAGCTATTGTTACTGTTTACAGGATTAATGCCCTCACCTCCACTCCCCTCCTTCTCCATCTCTGTCTGTTTCTATTCTACTCCCCTGGGTCTATGTGTATATGTCTCTCTCTCTCTCTCTCTATATATATATATATATATGTGTGTGTGTGTGTATGTAGAGTTCTTGAGTAAAGAAGTTGAGTTGTATGTGCCCTTTTTTTCTCTCCCTCTCTCTATCTGTTTCTCATGGACACACACACACACACACACACACACACACACACACACACACACACGATATACATATATGTAAGCAATGATGATTATTTATTGAGACAGCATAGCATACCTAGCATTTCTGCAGCAGACACACTTGGGTTGTCTTCCACATCAGCCCCAATATCAAGGATTCTGAGTGAACCTTATGATGAGCTGTCTGGATCTTTGACAGTGGACAGAAACTCTTCTGTTTCGGTCAGTGGTAACTCTGTAGGAGGACCACCCCCTGTAGCCATACCTTCATGGGCAACTGCAGCCGCTTGTTGTCTGGCTGCTGTAATCATGTTACTGGCCCTGTGTCTTATTGTGGAATAAGCTTTTGATATGGGAAATCACCCCCTTCTTATAAATACTCTATAATCCCTTTCTCTTGACACTCTCGCAGTTCAATGGTTCAAGTCCTACCTAAGCAATAGGCAACAGGCAGTTCTCTGGGAGAATACTATATCATCCCACCTGCCAGTCAACCTTGGAGACCCCCAGGGCTCCATTTTAGGACCTCATCTAACTTTTTATCAATGACCTTTATTTAGCAATTCCTCAAGCCACCTGCATATAATATGCAGACGATTCTACGATCATATGTTCAAATAACTCCCCATCAGAACTACAATCTCTAACTCAGAAGGTATTCAACACAGTTGAGGCATGGTTCTTGAAATGTTGCTTCCTTTTGAACGGCAAAAAAACTAAGCTCCTACTCTTTACTCCTACCAGTAAGTCCATCCCTATAGATTTCTCTGTCAAATCCAGTAATGGCACCCTTATATCTCCTGACTACTACGAAACTGTTAGGAATTACAATTGACAATAACCTTAATTTTGATAACCATATAAACAACATTATTAAAACAGTAAACATAAAAATGGGCTCATTATATAAAATTAAACCCTTCTTAACTCCTACTGCTAGAACTACAATTGCCCACTCTCATTTAATCTCAACTCTTCTTTATACCTCACCCATATACACTAACCTAAAAAAAATAACCTTCTCAAACTAGCTAACTCCTACAATAGCATCGCCAGATTTGCAACTGGTAATCCCTTTAGAACTTACCACTGTCAAAATCTGCAGCAGCTAGGCTGGCTGGAACTACAAAACAATCTGATATTTTCCCAACTGACTATTGCCCACAAGATATTTTACCAACCTAACAACACTCCCCTACTCACTAATCTCATCATCCCCTACAAAAATCTTAATTCCCTACGCTCATCCAGTAAACTTCTAGCTAACATAAGCAAGACCAAATCCTTGGCAGGTGATTCCCTATTCTGCAACACTGCTGGAAAAAACTGGAACTTATTACCCAGTGAACTAACTCTACTTTCTTCTCTTACACTATTTAAACAAAAGCTCAAAAGACACCTCAAAACACACTGGTTATGTTCCTGTAGCAACCCTGACTAACTTCTGATGCCACATCTTCTTTCTCCTTTTTTTTTCCCCCATGTTGTACTAAAACTAAAACTACATTGCTTATCTCCCCAAACTACTAAATTTATATTATCCCTCTGTACAAATAATTTCCTTTCTGTATTATAAACTAACTAATGTGTGATACTGTAAAAAGACTTGTTTTATCCAGTATGTAAATTTATTTTTTTATTTATTTAGGTTTTTTTATTTAATTTAATCTCTGCTCTTTAATACTATATCTTGGTATTGTTGTTAAATCTTCCTATTACTTTGTGATAGTATTATTGTTTAAATTCTTTATGCTATTTTGAAGCTTTTCTCACCGGGCTTCTACTGAAAATGGAAATATATCCAGTTAGACTAGCCTGGTAAACATATGTAAAATAAATAAATAAATAAAAGTACATCCATGACCTCCTACTGCATTCACATTTTTCACCACCTGCTCCCGGATATGGTCACAGGAGGACTTGTCACTCCTGCCTCTCCCTAAGAGGAATGGCTCATAGTAATGTAGGGCTTGAATGATCACATCATTCTCTGTGTCTGTGCGTGTGCATGGTGGTTTATGGGGTGCAGATGGTTTGGGTATCATAGCCATGACAGGAAATATAACAGGAAAGAAGAAGTCCATAAGAACAAAAACACACGATGGTTGAACAACAAAAAAAAAATGAATGCATCCATCCATCATGCACAAAATACATGAAAAATAAGGCTTCATATCAGTATACTTGCTTAATACTGCCTCCCCCCAATGCAAAACAAAGAAATAACTTGATTAAAATTTCATAACAGGGCTGCCATTTCTGTTACTCTGTAGTACACTGAAGCATTTAAAAAAGTATACACCTGCCAAGGAAAATAGTTAACATTTTTGGTGTAATTTGCACTTCCATGGATGTCAGCCAGATACTCATCTGAGACTTAACAAAATTGTTAATGCTACTAAAGCCAGAACCCATGACCTTGGCAATAATTAGTACTGCAGTCTTCTGAACAATTTGGTCAGCTTTCAAGATTGAAAATTCCCATTAAACTTGTCAACAATAGGTAGAAAAATACTACATGGTTAAGAAATAACTGTGGTATTTATGCCTATGCCAGTATCTACTGAGAATAACGCAAACAGTACAGCAATACTAGTATTGTGAAATGCAGTCCAAAAGTAAGGTTCAAATACATCAGTTTGTTCACACAAATGTATCCATCCATTATGCACAAATACATAAAAAAGAACAGGCTTCATCAGTACACGCAACTTAATAACAGATCTGCAAGGCATTAACAATTCAATATTTGCAAATATTACCTTACAAATCAGATATCTGGCACTGCAAAATGAAATATATGATTCTGTTACTCAGATCAGACCATTGTGATAGATTGATTTTTAGGACAAATTTGTACCTTCCCATTGCATCTGGATGCTGCTAAGGTGTACTTATATATTTCTAATATTGTTTTGTGTACTGAAATAATTAAGTAATATGACACGCCATTGATTTAATTCTCTCTTTTTTTGTCTTTCCCCACCCTTTTTCTCTCTTTTTTTAAACATAGTTACTGACAAAAAAATGGCCATCAGTACAGGGAGGTAGACCATCCACTAGGGTTCAAGCCATCATACCTCCACAGGTGGCTTGCCACCGCAGGCGGCACAGACACCCAGCACATCCAGGTCTCAATCTGTCAGCATTGCCTCCACAACTCCTGCCCTACCTGCTCCATCTGCATCAGTTAGTTCTGCCCCTGCAGCTGGTGCAGTGGTATGCTCTGGGAGAAGTAGTTGAGGAGGTGGTGATTTTGTCAACTGCCAAGGGTCGACAGGGCTGTTGTAGGTTATAATGGAAAGGAGCTTTGGTGCCTAAATCAGCAGGGTTGAAAAGGTCCTTCATAGTATTGCCAAAACAGTGCCATGTTGGCACTGACCCAGACAACTGTCACATGAAACAGTGATGACAGTTCTGAGGGTGAGGACTAGACTCTGACTGTTCTCAAGCTGGATGTGCCTCTGAGGTCCCCTACCTAGCCCCAATCATTAGGATGCTCAGGCTTTTGTAGCCATCACCATCCCCATCTGTCTTGTATGTATGCTTCTGCTACCTAACCTACCCTACATACCTGACTCTCTAATTCCTAAACACCTTCCCCACAATTACAATAATTCCCCACACATAGATCTTTGCTTCGCTAATGTGTCATCGTGGCAGACTTGATTTGGTCCAATTGGCTATACAACATTATTGTTTTGTTGTCAACTATTCCTGGTGTGGTGACTCTAACAAGTCATAAAATTATGTGTATTATAATACATTTATGTTGAGGAGAAGTGAATAGCCATGTTGCACTCCCACCATTGCCCTGCAAATTCCTGTATTCTTTCTCCTATGTCCTACCCTCTGCCTGCCACCCCCATTTTCACCACTGTCCTGTCAACCCCTTTTTCTACATGTTTAATCTCATCAAAAAAAAAAAGAATCACACACATCACACATTGCCAGAAATGGCCCAGGGAAAAGCCCTCACGTTTGGTCCTTATCATTTCTTCAGAGGTCGGCATCATGCAGCAATGTTGAGTGATGGTGAATGGTATTTAACTTCCTGTGGCAAAATATGAAGATTCTAATTTTAGCTGCTGTAGTCTGGTTGCTTTCACATACATGTGCTTAACTCTTCTGCCCCATAGGAATACAGAGAAAAGGAAAATAACAGAAATAATAGCACTACTCTGAGACAGTTACTGTAACAATTTTTAGGATGCTGGATGTAATGAACTGTAAGTTCCTATGAGGTGTCTTCCCCTGTCTGTAAACTGATGTTTTTGCATAGTGTCATGGGTTTGACTGCAGCTGTATATCAAATTATTATTTCATGACATTTTACATTTATATCATATAGTTAACTGCAAATGTCTGCATTTCTCTCCATTTACAACATTTTATTCACATGCCATTTGAAAAGTGCAGCAAAGCATCATTTGCAAAACACTGCAGCCCTGACAGTGACATAGTAAGCCAACCTTCTCCTGCTTATGTGTTAATGTTGGATGTGCTGTCCTACCCCTTCTTGCTCACTATAACAAACATTTATTGTACAGAGCATGACGGCTGAATAATGAGGAAATGAATGAGTAATAAACCGTGCAGATGGTTCTCCATGCTTCACAAAAATACTGTTGTTATTCTTCTCTCTCTCCATCTGTTTCTATCTCTCTCTCTGTTCACCCCTTCTCCTTCAGTAGATTTCCCGTGTCCTTCAACTGTATTTAAAGAGGTTCCCTTCCTCTTATCCCACATTTACCATGAACCTCTTCTCTCTATCCCACTGATGAGGTCAGCATGTCAAAATTGCACACTGTGCCCCAGTTCTCCTGTGGTGCTTGCAACTAATTGTGTGTTGTTTAAATTGTGTACATAGATAGCTATGGAATTCAAATCCAACACTGGGTAAGTAATGTCAGTGCGTGTACTCTCATGTACAATTGTTCCTTAGCTAACCTCCTTTATTTAAAATTCCACTTAGGCAGTATATTTTGCCTGACAGAGGACTCACTGTACATATGTATTACAACAGGCAATGAATATTGTAAGAACCACAATGCTTGCATCATGCTATCAAAAAGGAACCACATAAAAGTGGTCATATGACTTACCTGCGACACTGGCTGTTGATACTCTTTTCTCTAGAATGTGTAAACACAGAGGAATGAGGTTTGAATTCAACAATGATGGACTACTGTCCATGGGTGTTTGTCTGTCATGCTGTGTAGAGAAGGCTTGCAATGCATGTGATATGAATATCTGTGTAGTATTGCTGTGCACTTCAACTGCCTTTATGCATTTTTAAAACATCAGGTTATGAAGTAATGGTCATGTCGTCTATTCAAATATGGACTGTCACAGTTGTAAAAGAACATTTTGTGTGTTGTGTGTGATTCAGGCAGTCATTACTTCTTAGATACACTTGTGTCACTATATCTGTGAATGTACAAGTAGGTAACAACATCATCAGCTAGCTATCTGCTGTATACATGCATGGGCGGGGATTACTATTTAAATGATTTCTGTTCCTTTTTCACAAAGAAATGCTTTCTTTGATAATGATGCAAGTATGCAGTTATGGCAGACAACAATGGAATGCTTAATATATAAATCAATGCAGTAAGAATAAGGTAATACACTGATGATTGAGAGAGCTGCTCACTACATGTCAACTAGCAAGAGCTGCTCAAATGGAAGCATGATGATTGTCAAATAGAGAAGTGCAGTTGTCAATATTTTACTTAATATATAAAATGACAAACATGTACAACATAACAGAACATGAAGGCAGTCACTTATGTCAGATAAATGAGCAGAAAAAGCCTGTGAAATCACATATTTGAAAAAACACTTATAGATACAATTATTAGCTGTCATCACAGTGATCATCATTGCCACAAGTTAAAGTGACACAAAAGGACACACATTGGACCAACTGCCAGTGTTACTCAAATGCCGGCTGGGGCTTCAATGCTGATGGGTCACACTGTGGTCTTGGCTGCCCCTGACACATCCAGAAATTTAGCCCACGGTGCTGCACAAAGGAACGGGTTGTGGTGAAACTAGCAGGTTGGGAAATTGTGTTGGTATGAGCAAAAATGTCAATGTGTCTGCCTGGACATGACTGCTGGGTTCATGAACAGGTCAGCCAGCAACATATGTATGTGCACATTGCAATGGAGACAATGATGTATAAGGGTCATGTGTGGATCTACTCAGAGAGGGTCAGCCTGTGCCCACTGGAGGTAATCTGTTCAAGAGGGTCAGAGCACATAATACTCAGTTTGTACTATAGCATGGGTCTAGCACCTCTGTAACAAGACTCTAAACAGAGTACTGCTCTACCATGCCTGTGCTCCTGACCTTCATGTGATACATGCATTTGCTGCACTACATGATCAGTAGCATAGACAAATGCATGCAGGTCAGTGCTCTGACATCACTGTGAACATTCATGCTTCTATAACAATAAGCATACAGCCTCTGACATGTAGCCACACACAGCAGTTAAACTCCCATGTGTATTCCAACAGACGTTATCAATCCATTGTGGGGAAGAAGCATCATCACTACCAGACTCAGTATGGGACAGTGGGTCATGATCATCATCATGTCCAATATTGATGTCTCGACATCATCAGAATAGTCGGCCACACTATCCTCCTGATCAGAGGCTATACCATGAAACACCTAACACCCTCCTTCCAGACCAGGCAATGAACCCAATGCAATGTCCCATCTTCCATCAGCTGTACTATTAGACTGACACACATTTCACATCAGGATCAGTACACAGATTACTGTAGGAAGCAGGAAATGGACATGTTGCAAATACAGACAGATGAGGCATGTCATATACTTTTACAGAAGTCAAATGAGACAGGAAATGACTGACATAATTGGACTATTAACTAACTACACTAAGTAAGTATGTTGATATGGACATACTAGGTCAGAGTGTCTGTGGATGGTGCAATGGTCCTATATTGCAGTGATAATTCATATAAGTCACATATCAAACAAATATAAAGGAGATTGTTAAACATAGGTGATGATGACACACACATGTCCTCCTCTGACTCCACTGCTGATGGTGATGATTGAAATGCAAGATGTCTACAAAACAACTCAGTGGTAAGCACATACATTGCACCATCTAGCATTGAAAATGATGAATATACTAACCTCGAAAAAGGGCATAGCAAAATTAATTTAAAATGGGTGGCAAAAGCCAAACACACTCTGGCTAGGCTTATAAATGCACTAGGGCAGATAGCCTAGTATGAACCTATGAACCTATGTTGAACAACAAATAAGAGACACAAATATAGGATCACAGTTGTCCCTTAAAGATATCGCACTATAGCAGCGATGTAGACTGCTTACCGTTTCTCTTCTCACCAGCTGGGGAATGAATCATCCTGCTCAGTACAGAACCTGTAGGTCATAGTGGAACCCAAGCAAAAGGTAAGACCTCATCTCAGTCATAACAGCAGGTAGAGGCAGGCAACCATTTGAAATGTTGGGATCTGCTAGAATGAGTTTCGAAACAAGGTGACTAAATGGGTGAAAAACAGCCTTATATATATTTAAGTCTGAGATGGCCATTTCCTGGAATATTCCCTTTTGCTTAAAGGTATGGCAATCTCAGAGTTGATATATAACTCTGTCTATATCTATATCTGTAGCTATTTCTATCTATATATAAATATATGTTAGGGGAGGTGTGGTGCATGGGGGCTTGCCCTCCGGCAAAAAAGAAGATTCAGTCTTTACTTGGGTTTTCTGTCTTTTTTTTTTGGCTTTTAGCATTTGCCATTTTGAGTGCCAGCATTTCAACAGGGATGTTCCAGGTCATATGGGGCTATGTAGTATTTCTGCATTATGACATATTTTAAAATATGTCACTGCCATTATCACCACTGTGTTGCATGACTGTCAAACACTGTAATTTCTGAGGACAAGGTTAGGGACATGCAGGGGATCTATTCCTGCACTCTGTATTTGGCTTGCCTCATCTGCATACAGTGGCCCACGACATCATTATTTCTGATCCAGTCTCACCTTGCCTATGATATATATGTCTGACACAGTTAGCAGTCTGCCAGTGTCATACAGTGTTTGTTGACAGTGCTCATGGAACTACATGGAAAGGTGATTACATATGCAAATGTGCTACATTACACCTGCTAAGTTTAATGACATTCCACACACGTACAACTGTGGTGTCACATTCTACTGGGAATATATGCATATTGTTGGTATATGCACATACATTGCACACATTGTTGCAATATTGTCTTCCTGGTATACCTTTTGACATACATGCCATTTTAGTGCATACATTCTGTTTGTGATATTGGTGTAACACAAATCCCATTGGCTCTCTGCCCTTGTATTTGAAATTTCATGCTACTTTGTGTGCCTTATAATACACAGTTTTCTTCTGTTGTCATAGTTTATGCCTCTGTCACTCACATCTACATAGAATGTGTCATTGCTATACGATGTTAACAGCAAGGCTTGACATTTAACATTTTTTTTACATTTATGATGACATCATATTATTGGCACAAGTAATGAATCACTAAGACTTGCTATCATGGCACATAACACTGTATTGTGACTGTGGCTTCTCTTCTGACATGTGTACAACCTTGTTGCCTCTTACAGATGTTAACATATGTGGGTGTTTTTACTTCTGTATAATAGACCTGCATTGTACATTTGTGTGCTCCTAACAGTGACAACACCTAGATTGTCCCTTGTAATGCAGTTTTATGAATGAGTATTTCTCCAGTGAATCATTTGGCATAATTATGTAGACACAACTGTCCTTTGATCAATCATGCATATTTACATGTATTATTGTTATAGCTTTAGTGAGTGTGCCACCTGTTGTCTTATGTTTCCATGGCAGTATACATAGGTATGTGATATTCAGCCCTACTTTCATTATGTACCTATGGTAATTGTGGTTTACCTGTTGCACATTACTGTGTTGTTTACATCATTTGTACACAGACATGTTAATAGCTATCACCAATGCACAATGTTTACATTTCAGACAGTGACCCTTTGCTACATGTACCTTGTAGGGAAATTGCAGTTCATCTTGTATTGGAGACACATGCATCTGCAATGTTTTTACTTCGATATATCTGTCTTGTGATTTTATGTGCTTGTTTTTCAGGCATGCATTTCTTTACTACTGTAGACATGTGTTGTCCATTCCCATTCCCCTCATTGCTTTTGCCTATATGTTTCACATATACATGGCATATGTGTATGTTTATGTGCACCTTTGTGTAATGTATCATTGTTGGAATGTAGATGTACCGTGTTTATATGGCATTCTGTCACTATGTCAACATGTCATAGACCTGCAATGCATATACACACACACTGTGGTGATAATTGTGATGTTTCCATCTGTGCTCATGTTGTACTTTTGTGTTGGGCATTCCTATGCCTTCCATGTTTTTAGCATAACTGTATGTACATGTTTTCATACCTTCTCTTATTCATATGCTACTTAGTAATGTATATGTATCACCATGTGGTTTCTGCATGGCAATTTCAAATTGCATGTCATTGGTGGAGATACATGTGCTAAGCCTTCTGTATGTCTGGCTTGTTGATTCATAACATTTTACATATCAGCACTGCATACATGGACACCATTTATGTTGCCTCTGGCATGTACTGTCTACTTTGATGTCATGATTTCATTTCTCCTTTCTTATTATGTATTGTGCATAGTTAGTGTTTACAGTGCCACATTACTTTTTTGTGGAAGTACTGCCGCTTGACACTGTGCTTAGTTGTTTGCCTATAGCTTGCAGGGATGGAGGTTATAATATAACTTCCACTTGTCTGTGCCTACATTTCCTTTGCTGTATTTGCTTGGCCTTGCTGTTGCTTGGCTTACACTTAAATTGCCAACAGCCTAGTGGATGATGATGCTTGATATTCATTGTGCACTGCAATGCCAGTAAACCCCATTTAGTGTTCTGTGCCGCATGCCTACCATCATCTCCGTGCTGCTTTGTTTGTGCATTGGCATGTAATCCATTATTGAGTTGCACTATGGCTGATGTGCTTTCTTACCCTATTTGTCATCTTTCCTTAACCCATGTGGCATAGTCCATTTGTGTGTTGTTTGTGTACGTCATGTATCCTTTATGTATATTACCAACCTTTGTCTGTCCTATATTGTGCTACTTGTTATATATTTGGACCCACACTTTTCCCCACCTTCTCCTTCTTTGCATTTTCCATATGCAACCAAAAAAACTCAAGGCATCCACAAAGTCAATGCAGGATGGAAAATAGACCAAACATCAGGTAGAATAAAATCACAATTTATTATGCTGAAACACTAAGCTCTTTCATCCCTGTAAAATGGAACTTCACCAGAATGTACCATACTCAATTAAAGGGCATTTATATATGAACATTAAAACATCACATGACTTAAACCAGCAAATCCCAATTCCCAAACCTTGAATTAATTAATTACACATCTTAAAATGTATTTTAAAACAAATAAATGATATAAAATACAAAACTTGAACATATAACTAAACATTGGTACATGCACAACATATATATATGTGAAGATGCAGTTATGTGTTCCTATATATATTTATTTTTGGTAGATGTGTAATAGTTGCTTATGTGATTCATTAAATCAGTCATTAAACAAAAAAGAACATCCTACCCTTTCCGAAGGTTTCCCATTCAAACTAGTTAGGCAAATAGTTTTATATGTACTTACATTTCTAGATTTACCACTTTTACGGATGGAAACAGAAATTAAAGATTGATATATATCTATCTTTATATATATATATATATATATATATATATATATATATATATATATATATATAAAACCTCGAATTACTGAAATGTCGAATTTCAGTATCTCGAGGCTATAAAGCCGAATGTTAAAAATAGCGAAAGCTCATAATCGCGAATTCGAATATATGTTGAATTTGCGGTTATGACCTTACGCTGCGTAATGTCCGGGATTGTGTTTTGATGGTGCGCGGTGCCGTATGTGAATGTAGGTGTTATGTCAGGTAAGTGTTTTCTAATGGTTGTGAGTGGGAGTTAGAGTGTCTGTGAGTGTGCTGATGGTTTGATGTGTGTGTGAGGGGTCGGAGAATGTGCGTGTGTGAGTCGGCTTCTGTTTTGTGTTTGTGCGATCTCAGAGTTAGTATATATAAGTAGGGGGGTGCAGGGAGCCACCTGCTTATGTGTGTATGAGTTGTGTATGTATGTAGTTTTGTTTGTTTTTGTTGAGATGTGGGTGTTGTGGTGTATGTGTAGTACTGTGTGTGTTTTTTTCGGTGTTTTGATTTTCGCAGTTTTTTTTGTGTCGGTGTTTTGTGGATTAGATTTTATAGTCTTGAGATACTGAAATTCGACATTTCAGTAATTTGAGGTTATAAAGTGAATCCATATATATATATATATATATATATATATATATATATATATATATATATATATATATATATATATATATATATATATATATATATATATATATATATATATATATATATATATATATATATATATATATATATATATATATATATATATATATATATATATATATATACACACACACACACACACACACACACACACACACACACACACACACACACACACACACACACACACACACACACACACACACACACACACAGATAAGGGAAGAGAGACAAAAAGAGAGAGCTAGAGTATGTTTCATTATCAAAAATTGAAATACAAAAAATAATGAAATTTACAAAAATTTGAACGGATTTTCCTCAATTTTGGTGTATCACTGAAGGTGACTATGGTTATAAAAGAGGAAGACATAAACATTTACTCAGGCTCTTAGCAGCAACGAGTAAAAAAAAAAAAAAAGTAGTCTGAAGAAACTGGGACTTTGGTGTCTGTTACTGTAACACTAATCCTTAACATATGAACCAACAGATCTTTCTTAAGAGGAAGAAAGAAAAGAAAGCATGCAACCTCCAACATAAGCAGTAACTAGACATAGGTTCATAGGTTCATAGGTTCGTACTAGGCCATCTGCCCTAGGGCATTTATAAGCCTAGCCAGAGTGTGTGTGGCTTTCACCACCCCTTAGGATGAGAATACTACACCCATTTAGGGTTTAGTTTACTGTGCCTCTGTCTAGTATCAAAACTGAACCCCAAAGTTAGGAGGCTGGCAGCTTCCAGACAAGACAACTTTTTACCAATGTTTTGTAGTTCTGAATACCTAAACCTCTGTATTTCCAGAAGTCACCTTAGGATGAACAGTATTCGGATACTTGTAGTGTAATCATTATGTCACTTGCTCTACATTGTATTGCCTCAATCATGCCCTCTTGTAATATAGGATGCAGGGAATACTTAGGAATAACACTGCTACCCATTTTCAGTTCAACTCTTCATACAGCAACAACCCAGGAAAATGACTAGTGAGTTTCACTCCTTTGGTTGAATTGGATTGTATATAAACTTATGGATGTATAATGCTTTTGATCTGCATTTCTGTTTGACTCAGCTTCAGTGTCTCAGCACCATGGCTCATTCACTGCATGATTTATACCTCTGAATCCAACTAGATGACTCTACCTAATGGGCAGTAAGGTAAGATTTTCTTTTTATGGTCCAAGGTGGTTAAAATTAAACTAAAAACAAACGATGGAAAAGTTTGATTGTGTCCTTCAAATCTGAAACAGACAATGGTAGCTTCAAAAATGCCACTTACTTTTCAATATTTTGAATTTTAAAAACAAACTAAATAACCAACAAAATACTAAAACTTAGAAAACAACACAACTGAGAGTCAGGCAGCTGGATAAAATCACTTCCAATACCCAAAAGTTGAAGTTTAGAGTTTACTTGAGTGCTTCCATCCCAGTATTTTGGACTTCAGTAGAATAACACAAAACACTGAAGCCAGCCATTAAATACTAGCTGCTTCTAACAGACTGGTTGCCTAATTATGCAAATTAGGAAAAGTCATAATAGCAAGTTACATCTTAACCATGAAAGCACACAAACAAACCATACATATAAAATATATACATAATGAATAAAGCGCCAACAATCTTAATAAAATCTTAATAAAATCATTATAGGTCACATCCATCCCTATATAAAATAAGCTGATTTAAACCTAAGTAATGCACTTACTGAAATCTGGTCACTAAGGCCAGGAAACTCAGTTGCATTAGTTCTGATCTGCCATTTACTCTCTTTGTATTCTAAAAAATCATCAATAAGACCCCCTCTATACCCTAGGTCCACATGGTCTATAGTAAACAATTTAAATGAGTGCTCATGGTAAAAACTAATATGTTTAAACAGGGCATTTCTTTCAGTTTTATTCTTGATGTCATAAACATGCTGATAAATTATTTGTTTTAAAGCTCTCTTAGCTTTCCCTATATTAAAACCTTCATAGGACTGACAGCCAGCAATATAAAGTACCCCTTTAGAATAACAGTAGTATTTCTTGATGGGTATAATAATACCCAAATTGCTGATGGATACTTGGTCTTGTTCTAAAATAAATTGACATTGCAAACATCTACCACATTTATATGTCCCTCCTTTTTCTGTCTTTAAGACAGGTCTCTCTAAAAGTTCTTTTAAACAAACGTCTTTTTATAAACTACTATAGGTTTGTCACCCAACAATATATTTACTTCCTGATCCAAGCTGAAGATACCCCAATGCTTCAAAATACTGTTCCTGATGTCATAAAATTGTAAATTCTATGGCAATACAAGAGCCTGATGGAAACCCACTTGCTCTACTATAGTCCCAGTCTGGTGGAGGGGTGAATTGGTACCTAACAAAATCTTAAAAGTGTCAAATTGTCTTTTTCTTTTCACTTCCTCCATAATGTTAACCACAAACTGTTCAGGGTACCCTCTCCTAGTAAGCATCTGTAATAACTCCAAGCATTCACTTTCAAAACAATGGCTGTCAGATATCATTCTAGCAGTCTGACATATTGTCCTTTCACTAGTGCCTTTTTTGATGTATAGGGTGCCAGCTATTGTAATGTACTAATGAGTTGGAGTATGTGAGTTTCCTATATAAAGAGGAGGAAAAAGTTCTATATAAATAGTTTTTGCTAAAAGTCACATCCAAATAGTTCACCTTATCTTTGTCAACAGTCATGGCGAATTTTAAAAATGATGTAGTTCTGTTCAAGTATTCAAAAAAAACTCTTTCCTCCCCATCTTTCCAAAAAAGTACTATATCATCACGGTATCTGCCATATAAGGCCCAAGAGTTTTTAAATTGAGACCCCAAGACAAAAAGGTCTTCCCATTGGGCCAATACAATATTTTCAAAAGCAGGGGCACAACAAGTCCCCATGACAATCCCCTTTACCTGCTGAAAAATCTGGTTTTCAAAAATCAGAAAATTGTTGTCAAGAACAGTCTCCATACAAGTTCTCACTGTAAGTATTGTAGTATGGTCCATTTGTGTATTAAAGCACAGATAGTCATAGAAACATTCAACACCTTGTCTATGAGGAATAACTGAAAAAAGGTCACAGACATCTATAGTGACCATTAACAAATTTTCTTCATAGTATTCATTGGAAATCTTGGATATGATGGAGGTATCCAGGAACGAGCTCAGTATAGTTTCTTGTAACATTAAATTCACCCTTGATGAGTTACTACTTAATGGGCAGATCACTTTAGAGGAACACGAGTTTCTACAGGTACCCCACCCTTGGATACCAACCATACTCGGAATCCCTAAAATTTATAAAAGTATTTTTAACCCTCCATTATGCTTGATTGTAGATGCAGAGGTCTCTAAGACCTTTTGTATTGCTAAATATATTGACCATAAAATTAAACATATTTTGGACCGTCAACATCTATTTAGAGACTCCTGGAAGTTTTTATCCAAGATTTCCAATGAATACTATGAGCAAAAATAGATACACACATTATTTCCAGATGCAGCAAGAGCACACAGGGAACACAGTCAGTCTGGGGTCTGGATTTCTCTTTCTATCTCCCTCCAGGTCCCCAGTAAGAGTTCCCACTGGCACAGGTATATAGTTGAGTCCTCAGCTGAGTGTCCAAGCCAAGTCTTCAGCACCCTCTCTGTGATACCAGAGCTTCATGTCCCTGCTCCAAGCAGCTGACACACACACTCTCTATTTGATTTTCACACACAAACACATGCACATACACACACACACACACACACACACACACACACACACACACACACACACACACACACACACACACACACACACACACACACATACCTGGGAAAGGCCGGCACAGACACACCAAAGCCAGCTACTCAAAGGCTTTTACAAGGGTACCCAATTATACTGAGTGAAATTAATATTAGTACAAATGGTGGTGTTTTTTCCAATGCAGTAAGGCTTTCAGGTGTGACCACAGAGTTATCAAGTAGATATGAACACACCCAAAGGTTAAGATATTTTCTAAAGGACCAGCCACAAAAAAGTTTAAATATATCTAATAATGAATAATGAAAGAACATGGAAATACTAAATAGCTATTTGCAATAAACTCCAAGTTTCAATCACAGGAAATATTAAAATAACACAGATGAATAGCTTCATACAGGTACAGAAAAACAGTACTTAACTAATCTCACTATATTTGCCTCACTGATCTAAAGAATTACTATTCCCTGGTCGCTTACTAGATCAAGGCAAGGTGAAGTGGATGAGAGATCCTTCTATATCAGTTTCCAAGAACAGAGTGTTCTGAGACTTCAGTCTCATCTAGTATTAAAAAACATTATTTCAGTGATGGATTACAGAATGACATCACATACATCTGACAATCTGACTTCTGGTTTTCCATGCCACCCTCATTTCTAGCAAATAACCCTGAATCTTACACATATGGGTCAATAATACACATACATAGAGCTTTGCTAAGATCTCTTGCAGCATCTGGAAGTTATAAAACAATAAAATACTTACCCTCTTCCTACAGGAGCTAATAAACCATTCTCTGGCACAGACATTTCATCTCTGGCTGCAGTCAGAACTGTAAGATACAATCTTTATGGCCTAAATTAAGTAATTTAATTTCTTACTATTTTTTAAAGTTAGCTGAACTGAGATTGGCCTGTTCTTTTCCAGTATCCTGTGTTACAATATTAATTTCAGTAGTTATAATACAGTCTGGACCTACTGTTGTTACCTTTTAAACACAAGCAGCTTTACAAATACATTTTTCAACACAAGCATCTGTTACAAAATTCCAGCTACCTGTGGTGGCATATGTTACACATCCATTGTCCTACTTCTCCTGGCATAGCTGGCAATACCTCACATTGTCACAACTTACTAAAGCAAGGCAAGATGAAGTGGATGAGTCAGTTCCAAAACAGAGTGGTGAGTGGTGAGTGGTGAGTAACATCTCTCACTAATATTTAAATATCACTTCAGTGCTGGCTATAAAATGACATCACATCTGATCACCTGACTCTAATTCTCATGCTATCCTCTTTACTAGAAACTTAAGCCAAGATCTTGCACATATATGTCACAATATACACACATAGAGATTTTGTGTTACAACGTCTAGAAGCTGCAAAACAATTTTAACACTTCCACTCTTCCTACAGAGTTACTAAGCCAGGCTTTTCACAGACATTTCATCTCTGGCTGCAGTCAGAACTTTAAGATAAAATCTTTATGGCCTAAACTAGGTAATTTAATTTAAAACTATTTTTCCTAAGGTAAGCTGGGTTGAGCATAACCTCTTTTCTTCCAACATTCTCTGTTAACATATATACATTTCAGCAGTTACCACAATACAGCCTGACATACATGTATATTTATTTTCTATCCAGCAGGACCCACTCTTGATGCATTTTTAACACAAGCAGCTTTACAAATACATTCTTAACACAAGCATCTGTACAAATAAGTTTGATATACAAATGACATAAAATTCTTAACAAAACTCCAACTAGCTGTGCTGGCATATGTTACACTTCCACTGTCTACTCCGCCTGGCATAGCTGGGACTACCTCATATTATCACACACACTATGAAGATTCTCAGCATGGTTTTTCCCAAATAGAGAATGGGATCATGAAGCAGGTGAAAGTGAAGATGAGTGGTAATTCTTTGTAGACAAGGCCTGCAGTTGACAAACAGAAAAGTAGAGAGAACACCTGTCTCATCTGGCAAGGAAGGATAAGGCTGAGGAAAATGGAAAATAGGGAGCATTTATATGTCAGATAAAGATTATGTGGTATTCTTTCATAAGTTATTTGGAAACTGGGGTTAATCTAAAAGTTAAAGTATAAAGGTATTGGGTAATGTATTTAATGTAATCCTGGTACTAGAGGGAGAGAGAGAAAGGGACTATACAGGAAGGAGGCATACAGCTTGAAGATGAAGGAAGACTTGATGATGAATATGATTAGAAGGGGCTGGCAAGATGTACTGAAGGAGAAACACATGAACTTAAGGCAATATATCTTCAATACAGTTTGTGTGATGAGGCTGGTAGGGTTGTTACGTTTATACAGATTTAAAGCTTATACAGAATACAGAAGAAATGGAAATACAGGGATGGCTCATATCAGGCTCATATCAGGCCATGTAGCATTTAAGATGTCAATAAGGTTGCCAGAACAGAGATCAAGATGAATGAAATGGAGATCATTCAGCTATAAACAGGAGGAGCAAGAGAAGAGCTTAGGACAAGATCTGATAATAGAAAACATAGTGGGTGATAATGGTGCAATGAGATATTCATTGCGGGGCACTGGTGAGATGGTGTGAAAGCCATTTGAAAAGGTAATAGCTGAGAATAAAAGTGAACAAAGAAATAGGTTGCAGGCTTAGTAAAAGAATAACTATAACAGATGTGTGTAAAGGATAAAACTGAGGAAGAAGTCATGCAGAAAGAAATAGTGATAAAAGCAGAGATAGAGGACAATACTCAGACAAGAGAAGAGTTGGAAAGTTGATATTGGAGGGACTAATGGTGCATGGCTGGGGAATCAATGGGTGAATACCTAACTAAGAATTAGAAACCAGAGAAAGAGGCAGAAGAGCCTTCAAAGATTAGTGTTGCAGAGGATCAGCTGATAGAAGATAATGACATGACAATAGTGGTTTTTAAAGGATACTACTAAATACCATGTAATTTGCAGGAGGCAGGAGATCAACAGTGGTGGAAATGGCAACTGGGATGAGAGAGAGAGAGAGTGAGAGAGAGTGAGAGAGAAGTATGATGTCAGAGAGGAATACCGGAAGAAGCTGAATCTACATATTACCATAAGAGATAAGTCAGTAAGATGAAAGAGAAGAATGTGTAAGGTCCATAAAATCCAGCATTATAATTCTACAACTGGGGATGGAGAAAGCATGGCAAGTATGGAGTAACAATCCAGAAGGATAGAGCAAGCAGGAAATATATCAGTTTCAATGAGAAAGCAAAGAGGATAAGGATAACAAAGGGGGGGGGGGTAAGCAAAAGCAGAAAAGTTTCTCCCAGTATTGCTGACAAGTGTGAATGTTAAAATAATGGTAAAAAATGAAATTAGCAATAAATCTAAATGAAATCTTATCAGCAATCACATGTTGGTCAGAATAAGTTCATAAAGAAAATACAGATGGAAGAAAATTAGTGGGATTTGACTGACTTCTTAAAAGAAGAGAAGATGAAAGAGGAAGGAAGAGGGATGTAGCAATATCTGACCTGCAAACATTTTGATTTGCTATGGTGGACTTTTTATGAGGAAAGGAGATGGAAAATGTACTTCTAATATGGATAAGTAGAAAGTATTTAAGCCCTGCTGTAGACATCATGGTAAATGGACAGAGTCAGAAGTTGCAAATACAGGGGTGCACAAGAAAAAAAAAACAACATAAGGTAGTCATATGACTTAAATTCAACTCTCATTACATATGCAATTAAAATTTTAAAATCAGCTAGTTCCATGGTTTGGGCTACCCATGTCTAGTACACGTACAAGTCCAGGAATTGGTGAGGTGGACATTAATGTGATGATTGTAGTTTTTTAAGCTAGATATAGTTCTAATTTCAAGAGGTAAGGCATTCCACAGTTTAGCAATGTAGTAACAATGTAGTATAATTTGGGAGATGGCAGAAAGAAAGAAAAGATGAAAAGGACAAGGAGGGAAAGGAAATGTGAAACATTTTAGGAGACAAATAGGAGGGCTATAAAGAATGGAACTGAGGGAGGAGACAGAAAGAGATACTGGTAGGAAATGTAGGGAAACACGAATATGTAATGCTTTTATGGAAGTGAGGAAGAGATGTGAAATACCTAAAGTCTTAGTAAATTACTAGAAAGAGGAAGAAGTCAAATTCAGTACACTTAAATAATTATCTGAGCATTACGGATCAACAAAACAAGAATGATTGTATTGTTAAACATTATATTATTTGGAAAATAAAAAATTATTTGAAAGAAAAAAGAATGGTAAGTTTTCCAACATTAGCATATGTCTGGCTAAAGAAAAGGTAGTGATAGAGGACAGGGTGGGAGGAAGAAAGGTTACAACAGTAGAACAATGCTGTAGATGACACTGGGAGACATGAAAGCAAATCAGAAGGATAATCTATAAAGACCTTATAGAATGGGAAGACACAGCCATCTCACCAGATGTACAAAGAAGCTGTGAGAAAGATGATGGCTGAAAAACATCAGAAATAGTGCGGAATATTTTAAGAAAAGTAGTGGAGGAAGTCACATTATACATAGTATAGTGGGTCAGTACCCATGAATATTGCATAAATGGCTTTACATGCCAAAGAGGCCGAAGAAAGAAAGACGAAAGAAAAAAAGAAGACAGAAATGTGGGCAGGAGGAAGTGGAAATGATACAGTCAATCTGGGACTGTGAATAAGCAAAAGACTTTAAGAAGACCATATTATACACCCTTTCAAGGGATATTCAGGAAGAAAGGCAGCAGCATATGGGAATTGTATATGAGGGAGTGTACTTGCAAGAATAAGGATAGGAGGGCACAGAGACAAGAATACAACAACTGTTGACATCAAAGGTTGAAAACATCCTAGGTAGGAACTAGAAATGGAAACAGCAGAGCAGGGAGTGAGGAAGATACAAGAAGAATAGAAGAGCACATTTCCTTCCTACTGCTAGAGCCATTACTTTTTCAAGGGAAGACTTCACTTTTATTTGGAAAGTATGATCCAAGAAGTACTATGATTTCATTAGATACTTCTATGTGGGGAATATGGTGGACCCACCTGAGTTGCATGACTTGTCATGTGCAACTTCTGATTTAAAAGCAGTTATGGAAGGCACAAATGACACTAGTAAAGCACAAGTGGAGCAGCAATGCCATACAAAAGAGTTGTAACGGCCCACCAAGATGCTGTAGCTAATGTCTTAGACCTTAACAATTAAATCATAGTATCTGCTCAGCATATCACCACTCAGGATACAGAGTGCAATGGTATCTTGGCAAGAAAAAATTCTACTGTGAACTGCAGAGGACACAATCCCAGACTGTTTTACAGTTAAAAGAATGGTTCGAGGACAGCGATTAACAAATATTTACTTTTTGTTTGCTCTGTTTGTGGCTGGATGATTGTCACCTCATCAAACTTGAAAGATTATGTTGGATTATAAGTTAAAACATGTGTTCAGTTGGTATACCTGTGAGGATAGGTGAAGGCTGCCAGCCTAGCTAGATAGAATTTTGTAAATAATTATGTCATTTGTAAATATTAACGTAAGCCACAGGCTTGTTCTCTTAAATGTGAAAAGACTGTATTGGATGTTGAACTGAAAAAAATGCAACAACAGTGTACTCTGCTATAAGAAAGATGATAAGTCAAGCATTGTGATATTCATTGATCTAAAACGTGGAGCCGAGATGTCTATTCTGCCTATTGTTTTGAGGCCAGAGTTAATGGTTAGAATTTACATGTATACTTTTTTTTTTTGCTCTGGTTTCATGACCAGCTGCAAGATCAAAAGGGCTGTTAACCTCTGAATTTCTGTTAGCCTGGGAACCAAAAATAAATTATGTAATCTAAAATGAATCAGTGGTACTGTGTTATCAATTTAAGGGCAGAAAGACTCAGACCATTGAGAATTTGTCATGAGAACATCCAGCTCACCAATATCTGCATGTGTCTGTATGTAAGTAGGATTTTAGAACTGTGTTTTCTGTTAGATATTGCTAGGAAATAGAAAGATTAGACTAGTTTGTTTTTCTGTGATGTCAGAACTTTTCTACTGTATTATTTTAAACAGTTCTCTGTGATTTCTGTGTTGTAAGAAGTATTATATTTTGTTTTTATTATTTATTATTAAATATTTTAAACCTTTCAACTGTGGCTGTTTTGTGTAGAGATAATTTAAACTCTAGAGTACATTGCATGTATATAGCGATACTGGCCAAGCCACTCCAATAACCCTTGACTGTTCAGTTGCACTTACCATTTGGATAATAATATTGCACAGTATAACTGGGCACCCTTTCATAAGGGCCTTTTAGTAGCTGATAAATATTAGTGGGTAGTGGGAAGTGGTACTACTGTATAGTCTTGGTAAAAGGGGCACAACTGGAGAACCTGTGCCAGCCTTCCCCAAGAGTCTCTGTGTGGTTGTCTATAACTCCTATCTCAAAGTGTGTGTGTGTGTGTGTGTGTGTGTGTGTGTGTGTGTGTGTGTGTGTGTGTGTGTGTGTGTGTGTGTGTCAGCTACTTGATCAGGGACACAAAGCACTGGCACTGGTTGGACAGAGAGGGTGCTGGAGGTTTTAGCTTGCCCACTAGGCTAAGATCTGAATCCTATAGCTGTGCCAGTGGGGAGTCTTATTGGGGACCTGGAGAGAAAGGGAGAAACCAGCCCCAGACTGACTGTGATCTCTGTGTGCTCTTAAGGGAAGTTGTACTTTACTGTGTGTGTATTTGTCCTTTCCCTATATGGACGCCCCTCACTGGTATTAATGGTGAGGATTGAGGCTATTTGATTGCTGTGCCAGTGAACAGGCATCACATATTAATTGTTTGGCAGTGGTGGGATATCCACATCACATATTAATTGGTTGGCAAATAAGAATTGGCATGTAGTGGTGTGGGTAGTATGAATTCCTGTGGCTTGTGTACAGTGATCACTGAAGATGTTTTTGTACTCTAAATCAGCCACACAGTGATGACTCAGAGTTCAGATCACAATTGTTTTATTTCTTTTGTTAGCTTAGTCAGGGAGAGCAGGCAAGCATGTCAGCAGAGGAGTACGGAAAGCTGACAATGAGCCAGCTGGCTGAGATGTGCCAAGATAGGGGACTGGTGCATGGAAACCTGACTAAGTAGACATGATTGCAACTTTGGTCACAGCTGCATCAGAAAATAGCAACCTCGAGGAAGATCAGACTGGCCGTGTAGATGTACCACACTCCGAGAATGGACAGCTCAACCATTCTGCAGAGGTCTTAAAATCCATCTGGAGTTAAAGAGACTTGAGTTAGAGGCCAGGTGTTTGGAAATAGAAGCAGCTGAGAGAATGAGGCGTCTAGAGAGGACAATGAGAAACTGCGACATTTGCAGGCTGAGGAGAATGAGAAACTGTTATGCCTGGATGCTGAGGAAAAGGAAAGGCAGAGGCAGCATGAAAAGGAGATGCTGACTCTTTGCCAGAGTCATGGAGGTAATGGGGAAAGGAGTAACTGGACCCCAAAAGCACAAAAGGTCAGTACATTTCTTTTGTAGTTTAAAGAGGGGGATAATTTTGATAGTTTCATTCATTTGTTTGAGAGGGTATGTAAACAGTATGATGTTGATCAAAGGCTCTGAGTACAGTTCCTGACCCTCTTACTCCATGGTAAAGCTGTAACTGTGTTGGCTAAAATGTCTGACATTGACTGTTTTAGTTATATTCCTGTTAAGACCTGTTTGTTTTTTAAGCTAACACATGAAACATATAGGAAAACGTTTTGTGAGCATAGATGCATGGCAGATGAAAGTGTGTGTGTGAATATGTTGCTGAACTGAGCACTTATTTTCATAGGTGGGTGAGTAAATGTCAGGTCACCACTTTTGAAGGGCTGGAAGACCTTTTGGACAGGGAACAAGCCCTTAGTACTTTGCCTGAGGACATGAGGATCTGGTTAACTGATTGACAATGTGCTGCTTCACATGAGATGGGGAAGAAGGGAGACCTATACCTAGCAAGCAGAGCATCTCTGCACAGGAAAATGCCCCCAGTACTACTCATGGGTTTAAAGGAACCCATGGTGGGCAGATCAAACTGCCCTAACAGAATCTGACAGTAGCAGAGGAAGCCACTAGTCCAGGTACACAATCAGGACCTAGGGTTAAATGTTTTGAATGCAAACAGTGGGGCCATGTGGCATACAGATGTCCACGGAGACAAGGCGGAGAACAAAAGGTGAGAGAGCCCGTAAGTGGGAAAGACAAAATGCCAATAGTAGATTGTCTTGGGACAACAAATGTACCAAACTGCCATAAGAGCTTATATCCTATTGTAGTGAATGGCAAAGAGGCCATTGCTATGAGAGACACAGCCTCTGTCATAACCATTGTAAAGCCTGCAATGGTTACAGAGGAGCATTACTTGCCTGGGCAGTCTACTCCAGTCAGAGCTTTAGGAGGGATCCCATTCCAAATACCTTTGGGTAGGGTTCACCTTGACTGGGAGGGTGGAAAAGGAAGCCAGCAAGTAGGTGTGTTGTAGGATATCCCTGCAGATGTCATAATAGGGAAGGATTTTGATAATGCAGTACCATGTGCTTGTGTAGTCATCCACAATCAGGCATGGAGACAAGCATGTGCATCTGGTAGCCTGGGAGAGACCCAGACAGACCACATACTTGCAGCCAGGACTGGTGACATGGTTACTTCAGGGAGGAAGCTACGCTGTAGCTGTGAGACAGAAGGTGATCCACAGCTGCTTGTGGGTACTGATGTTCCATTGGACACAGGAACTGCAAAGGTAGAGGTGAGTAGTAGTACCCAGGCTGACAGAGGATGCCTGTGAAAGGGGAGCTGGGAAGGGTTACAAAGACAGAGTTGAGACAGGCTCAGCTCTCAGACCCTACATTGCAAGGCCTGAGGCAGGTAGCTGGAGAGGCACCTGATTCTCATGGAAAGGGGGAATCTGTATACTTGGACAAAGGGTTACTGTATAGAGAGTGGACCCCTGAGGGAAGGCTAGAAGGTGACAGGGTACAGCAGTTGGTAGTGCCTAGAGCCTATTGTCTGACGCTTCTAGCCATAGCCCATGATATTCCCTTTGCAGGTCATATGGGCATAAAACATACAAAGAGATGTATTATGCAGAACTTCTATTGGCCTGGAATTTCCAGAGATGTAACAGGGTACTGCAAGATCTGTGAGCAGTGCCAAAAGTTAGGCAAGGCAGGAGACAAGCTGAGAAATTCTTTGGTGCCTTTACCTGTGATTGAGGAGCCATTTCACAGGGTAGTTATGAATATTGTGGGACCTCTGAGTACCCCAAGTTCCACAGGGAAAAAGTATATCCTAATGGTAGTGGATTATGCTACAAGATACCTTAAGGCAGTGGCTTCGTCCTCCGTTGAGGCAGAAAAGGTGGCAAATGCTTTGTTAGAGATTTTCAGCAGGGTAGGCTTCCCAAACAAAATACTGAGTGACAGAGGTGCCAATTTCATGTGAGACCTGGTGGTTTGTCTGTGGAAGTACTGTGGGGTGAAGCACATGGAGACCACCCCCTACCATCCCCAGACTAATGGTCTTGTTGAGAGGTTAAGCTGTACAATTAAGTCCATGCTACAGGCATTTGCAGACCAGTTTAAGAGGAGTGGAACAGACGTTTGCCCCATCTGTTGTTTGCTTACAGAGAGGCTCCCCAGGAATCCACAGGTTTTTTACCCTTTGAGTTGCTGTATGGGCATAGGGTGAGGGGACCTCTAGATTTAATTTGAGATGAGTAGGAAGGTGAGTGTGAATCTCACAAATAGTCTGTTGTGGCATATGTCATAAACCTCAGGACAAGCTCAGGAAACTCATGGGCTTGGCACAGGAGAACCTGGCAGAAGCCCAATAACAGAAAAAGGTATGGTATGATAAGAATGCTCAAGCTAGAGAGTACACTGTGGGGCAGCAGGTGATGGTTCTCATTCCTGTCAGACACAACAAGCTGCAAGCAGCTTGGGAGGGAGCCTACAAGGTGCTAAGAAAGGTAAATGATGTTAACTACATGGTGGAACTGCTAGGCAGGAGGCAGAGGCACAAATTGTACCATTTTAACATGATGAAACCTTACCATGATAGGGATGCCCTTGTGCTGAGCATTTGCAGTGGATTGCAGGAGGAGTCTGAGGGAGATCTGGTGACTAATCTCTTCAGTGAGGCTTAGACTGACACCTCAGTGGAAGGGGTAGCAATGTCCCAGCAGCTATCTCCTACTCAGGTTCAAGAAATACGAGCAGTGTTACAAGAGTTTGGGGACATGTTCACTGGGAAACCAGGGTGCACCTACCTGGTGCAGCACCAGGTGGATGTAGGACCCCAAAGGCCTATTAGGCAGGCCCTTTATAGGGTGCCTGAGAGAGTCAAACAGACTCTGAAGGAGGAGATACAGGAGATGTTGGAACTAGGGGCAATTCAAAAGTCCAGCAGTCCCTGGGCCTCCACAGTGGTGCTGGTGCCAAAGAAGGATGGCAGCACCAGGTTCTGTGTGGACTACAGGAAATTAAATAGTCACACAGAGTCAGATGCTTACCCCATGCCTAGGACAGATGAGGCCCTAGAGCAGCTGGGTGGGGCTATGTATCTTACCACCATTTAACTTACCGAGGGTTACTGAAAGGTGCCCTTGATTCCCAGTGCTAGAGAGAGGTCAGCCTTGGTTACTCCTTTTGGCTTGTATGAGTTCACAAAGATGCCCTTTGGGATGAAAAATGTCCCAGCAACTTTCCAGAGGCTGGTAGATCATATCCTAGTAGGAGCAGGAGGGTTTGCCCTTTCTTACCCAGATGATATTGCTGTCTACAGCCATTCCTGGCAAGAGCACTCTCAACATGTCAGGGAGGTGCTGGGTAGACTACAGTGGGCAGGGTTGACCATTACGCCCAGCCAATGTCAGGTGGGTATGGCAGAGGTCTCCTACCTGGGACATAGAGTGGGGAGTAGTAAGATCAGGCCAGAACCGGCCAAAGTGGAAACCATTCAGGCATGGCCTACACCTGTTACCAAAAAGCAGGTGAGGGGCATTCTTAGGCACAGCAGGGTACTACAGAAAGTTTGTCCACAGTTATAGTACCATAGCTGCTCCCCTCAAAGACCTGACAAGGAAGAACAGGCCAGATAAGTTAGTGTGGACTCCAGCATGTGAGCAGGCATTCCAGAAGCTTAAGGAAGCTTTGGGAGGACCCCCTGTGTTAGCCAGTCCAGATTACAGCACATAATTTGTTGGGTAGGTAGATGCCTCAAACCATGGGGTGAGGGCTGTACTTAGCCAGATTTCTTCAGAGGGAGGAAAGCACCCAGTGATTTATCTCAGTCATAAGCTCCAACCCTGGGAGGAATGCTATGCAGCTGTTGAAAATGAATGGCTACCCATAGTGTGGGCACTGTAGAAACTTCAGCCTCATCTGTATGGAAAAAAATTCACTGTAGTTATAGAACACAATCCCCTAACATGGTTAAACAGAGCCAGCCAGCAAAATGCCAAGTTGTTAAGATGGAGTCTAGGGTTGCAAGCATATGATATATCAGTGCAGCACTGCAGTGGGATTAGCAATGCCAACGCAAATGGGCTCTCAAGAAAGGGAATGGGGTAAGGTATACTCAGACAGACCTAACGCTCTCAAGCAACATTTCTCAAGGTATGCTTGAAAAACTAGATTGAGTTCTCCGGGGGGAAGATATGTGAAGGCTGCCAGAATAGTTTGATAGGATTTTATAGATAATTCTGTCATTTGTAAATATTAACGTAAGCCACAGTCTTGTTCTCTTAAATTTGAAAAGACTGTATTGGATGTTGAACTGAATAAAATGTAACAACAGTGCACTCTGCTGCAAGAAAGCTGATAAGTCAAGCATTGTGAAATTCTTTGATTTAAAACTCAGAGCCAAGATGTCTAGAGGGAGGCATTCTGCCTATTGTTTTGAGGCCAGCGTTAATGGCTAGAATTTACATGTATAATTTCTTTGATTGCTCTGGCTTCCTGACCAGCTGCAAGATTAAAAGGGCTATTAAACTCTGAATTTCTGTTAGCCTGGGAACCAGAAAGAAATGATGTAATCTGACATAAATCAGTGGTACTGGGTTATCAATTTAAGGACAGAGAGACTCAGAGCATTTGTCTTGAGAACATCCAACTCACCAATATCTACCTGTGTCTGTATGCAAGTAGGATTTTAGAATGGTGTTTTCTCTTAGATATAGCTAGGAAATAGGAAGATTAGACTAGTTTGTTTTTCTGTGATGTCAGAACTTTTCTACTGTATTATTTTAAACATTTCTCTGTGAGCTCTGAACTCTTGACTAGCACTGTGTAGTAAGAAGTATTGTCTTGGGTTTTAGTTATTTATTATTAAATATTTTAAACCTTTCAACTGTGGCTGTTTTGTGTAGAGATAATTTAAGCTCTGGAGTATGTATATAGTGATACTAGCCAAGCCACTTCACTAAGCCTTGAATGTTCAGTTGCACTTACCATTTGGATAATAATATTGCACAGTATAATTGGACACCCTTTCATAAGGGCCTTTTAGTAACTGATAAATATTAGTGGGTGGTGGCAAGTGGTACTACCGCATAGTCTGCATAAAAGGGGCACAACTGGAGAACCTGTGCCAGTCTTCCCCATGAGTGACTGTGTGGTTGTATATAACTCTTATCTCAAAATGTGTGTGTCAGCTACTTGGGCAGGGACACGAAACACTGGTTGAACAGAGAGGGTGCTGGAGGTTTTAGCTTGCCCACTAGGCTGAGAACTGGACCCTATAGCTGTGCCAGTGGGGAGTCTTATTGGGGATCTGGAGAGAAAGGTAGAAACCAGCCCTAGACTGACTGTGATCTCTGTGTGCTCTTAAGAGAAATTGTACTTTACTGTGTGTGTATTCTTTATCCTTTCCCTATATGGATGCCCCTCACTGGTGTTAGTGGTGAGGATTGAGGCTCCTTGATTGCTGGGCCAGTGCACGAGTGTCACAGTACCAGAAATATCTGTCATTCATTTTTAGATTTTAATGAGTATGCGTAGCAAGGATAAAAGTTAGGTTTCTCCACAGCTACGCAGCTGTGCAATATCAATAAAGGAAAGGCATGCTGTCAATGGTGATACAGTTGCAGAATGATGGTATTAATGTTAGGCTGGTTATCCTGACCATTTGTAAGGGTAAGATGTGCCAATATGGTGATGAAAAGGAATATAAGATTTCATGAGAAATCTCACAACTGGCTCACTCTGCAAGAAAAGTGTTCAACACGCAAGACTTGCTATGTCACAAACACTCCAAGAAAGGCGTTCAGGTATAACAAGAGAATGTGAGGGAAAGAAAGGGTCTGATGGGCCTGAGATAACATATGTTCTTGCAAGGGGGGGGGGGGGTTCTTAAGGGAATTGTGATGCATAACTTTTACAAGGCAGTGGTTCCTTTGTGAATGCAGTGGTCAGTCTAGAATGCCAGATATAGTAAATGATCCTTTTGGAATATGACTTTGTGGAAGTCAGTGTTCTAGATGATCAGGAAGTGACAATCATGGCAGAGATTCAGACACTGGCTGACTGGTGGGGGTCAGGAAGTTTGCATTGCAACTTCCAATGGGTGAAGCCTTAGCCTTTTGACAGAATCAGATTATGTCCTCACATTTTGAACAAATGTTCACATCTCTGGAACCATAGGGGTTATAAAAGAAGTGTAAATGGCAAACGCTTCAGGCCAAACTATTTTGATAGTGGTAGCATTACTTAGGTTCTAAGTCTTAAACCAAATTTTATAACTTACAGCAAACACATTAACTATTACATTTGTAATATTTTGTAAACAACTTACAATATCTCACCAACCACCCAAGTTGCACATCAGCAGCATTGTATTCATCAAGAGAGAGATTTCATAAGAAGCTAAGGAGTCCTGTCTTTGTTATCTGACTGTTGAGGTATTTAGAAAAATGTGAAAATGAGTTCTATAAAAATAATATAATAAAAACAGCAGTTAATATCTATTTACCTGCACTAGACTGAGGTCAGATATTAATGCAGCTGAGTTTGCCATTGTGTAAGCTTTAAGATGAAAATTTTTAAAACCTTGTACACAGCGTGGTTTTGGAATTGTTGATGCAAATGTGAGCAAGCAATATTTGACACCTAGAGGCATCAATAGGCGTTAACTGCAGAAGCACCTGGAATTATGCCAGAATTTATCACAATTAATTCTCATTTATTGTCTGTTGCTGTGTCTTATTCTCATTCATTAGACTCTCAGCCTGCTGGTTCCCTGTGGGACTGGAGTTATGCAGGAGGGGTTTTCCATCTTGACTGAAGAGTCCAAAATAAGTAATAGCAAGCTGCAGTAAGCAATATGAGGGGCTGATGAATGAAGAGAATGAGAGAGAGAGAGAGAGAGAGAGAGAGAAGGTTGGATAATGTGGGGATAGTGAGTCAGGAAGTGAAACAGATTAGCAAGGAGGAAGTAAGGATAGCTATGAAGAGGATGAAGAATGGAAAGGCTGTTGATCCAGATGACATACCAGTGGAAGCATGGAAGTGCTTAGGAGAAATGGCAGTGGAGTTTTTACCCAAATTGTTTAATGAAATCTTGGAAAGTCAGAGGATGCCTGAGGAGTGGAGAAAAAGTGTTTTGGTACCTATTTTTAAGAATAAGGGTGATGTGCAGAGCTGTAGTAACTACACGGGGATAAAATTGATCAGTCACAGCTTGATGTTATGGGAAAGAGTAGTGGAAGCTAGGTTAAGAAGGGAGGTGATGATTAGTGATCAGTAGTATGGTTTCATTCCAGGAAAGAGCACCACAGATGAGATGTTTGCTCTGAGAGTGTTGATGGAGAAATATAGAGAAGGTCAGAAGGAGTTGCATTGTGTCTTTCTGGACTTGGAGAAAGCATATGATATTGTATGAGGAAGTCAAGAGTGACAGAGAAGTATCTAAGTGTGGTACAGGATATGTACAAGGGTAGTGTGACAGTAGTGCAGTCTGCAGTGGAAGTGACGGATGCATTTAAGGTGGAGGTGGGATTACATCAAGGATCAGCTCTGAGACCTTTCTTATTTCAATGGTGATAGACAGGTTGACAGACAAGATCAGACAGGAGGCCCCATGGACTATGATGTTTGCAGATGACATTGTGATCTGTAGTGAGAGTAGGGACCACGTTGAGGAGACCCTGGAGAGGTGGAGATATGCTCTAGAGAGGAGAGGAATGAAGGTCAGCAGGACTAAGACATAATATATGTGTGTGAATGAGAGGGAGGATAGAGGAATGGTGAGGATGCAGGGAGTAGAGCTGATGAAGGTGGATGACTTTAAGTACTTGGGATTAACAGTTCAGAGTAATGGTGAGTGTGGAAGAGAGGTGAAGAAGAGCGTACAGGCAAGGTGAAATGGGTGACAGACAGGTACCAGTAAGAGTGAAAGGGAAGGTCTACAAGAGGGTAGTGAGACCAGCTATGTTGTATGGGTTAGAGGCAGTGGCACTGGCAAAAAGACAGGAGTCAGAGCTGTAAGTGGCAGAGTTAAAGATGTTAAGATTTGCGATTGGTGTGAAAAGGATAGAGAGGATTAGGAATCAGTATATTAGAGGGTCAGCTCATGTTGGACGGTTTGGAGACAAAGTCAGAGAGGCAATATTACGTTGGTGTGGATATGTGCTGAGGAGGGATGCTGGGTATATTGGGAAAGGATGCTAAGGATGAAGCTGCCAGGTAACAGGAAAAGAGGAAGGCCTAATATAAGGTTTATGGATGTGGTGAGAGAGGACATGCAGGTGGTTGGTGTGACAGAGCAAGATGCAGAGGACAGGAAGAAATGGAAACAGATGATCTGCTGTGGTGACCCCTAATGGGAACAGCCGAAAGAGAAGAAGAAGTAAGCAATATGACAAGCTTGCTTTTCTTTTCTTCTTTGATTTTAGAATTCATTATTTTCTAGTACCGCTTCCTGGACTGACTTATACATGACTTTATACAACGGCATTAACTGGAATTCTGGTGAGATACTTTTACTATACTGTTCAGTAGATCACCACTAGTTGTAGAAATGAAATAGTTTTCTCACTGTGCATTAAGAATTTGATATCGTGTGGTATTACTTTACAAATGCCTTTTTAACAGTAACGTCATTGTTGAATTTAGTAATGCTACAGTTTGCAGCATTTCTACATTCATCAGTTATTACGAGGCATGTAGTTTAGGCAACCACTGAAGAGGTTAGTCCAATTTCGCTGAAGTACTCTCTGCTTAAATGATTTGCGTGAGGTCACACAGTAGCAAATGGGGCTGTGGGAATCAAACCCTTTACCACAGGAAGCAGCTCAAAGCCTTAATCCTCTGCACTTATTGCTACAATCGTGATACTTACTGCAGTATCCACTTAATAGCAGTGCCACATAGAGTTAGCTAGTTTTCAATTAATTTTTACTAAATGTATCAAAAGTCATAGGACTGTCAGTCATACATTTACTGTTGCATTTGAAACAAGGTAAGTGAGAACTTTGCTTGAGTCTTTTTCAAGTAAAAGAGGAGCGTACTCTGTGGGACAGGTATTAGCATATGTCCATTATTTACTGGTTATAACCTAATATAGGGATCACTGGCAATGCCCTGTAACATTTTACTTCTAGATGTTGATATATTAAAGGCAGTGTTTTTCAGTTTAAATACTTTGCACTAATATACCATGACAACAAGTTGCATTTCCTGGTAACTGCATGTACTGTACAATAACCTTAACATCAAAGCTTTTCTTCTATAGACAGTGTGATCTACTTATACGTTAATACTTTAGTATGCTTGGAAAATGCAGTATCTAGAAGCTACACATACCCTATCACAAACTGTACCCCACATTCAATATCAAAACTTTTCTTCTATATGGATTGCTAATCACTGTTGCCCTTGATTGCTTGAAGCTTTAAAAGAAATCTATGAGAATGATTTGGTTTTGACCTTTCAGTTCACAACAGACTACTGCAGTGATTCACAGGTTTATAGTTTGAGTAAAACAGAAAAGGAGTGACCCTCCATAACCTCATATGTTGGTTAAAGCAGAAAAGACATGACTCTACTACAATCTAGCCAGAAGGTCATTCTGAACAAGGTAGTTTACCTGACACCCCAGAAGGTCACCTGCCAGCTGTGTTAGAAGCACCTGTGCTGTAAGAGTGCCACTGTATATGAACTATACCATAACTCTTCACTCAGCAGGCTGCTTTATCATGTCCCACCTGTGTATCACCTGAGTTACTGTGAACTCTGACCCATGTATGTTCGATGATCCTTACTTCTTTACTGCATTACTTCCACTCCTGTCTGCTCAATCTCATAGCTCTCATATTACATGAAACCTTGTATATTATTGCCAAGCTGATTTGGATATCACAATGCTCTCTGCTGCTAATGTGCTTTAAACAAAAGTTATGAACAACCTATGGCCAGAAGTAAATGCATGGACAGTTCTTTCCTTCCATCCACTCCAGTCACCTTCTATCCCTGAGGTAATATGTGATACACAGAAGTTTAGTTAAGTCCCATTACTTGAACAGCTATTAGGAAACTGTGGCATTATAACTAGTTGCAGCATATTCCATATAGCTATCTTATATATAGCATTAACCTTTTTGTTTTTATCTGCATCCATGCTGACAACTTCAAGTCCCCAAATAGTGAAACACTACACTATTGAAATATGCTTGAAATGTAGCTATAGCCAGTGGCAGGCATCCCTCCTTTCAGTTCTGTAACAGTATGTGGTTTAAGCACAAAGGAGAATTAAACTACCATTTATGTCTGGGTAGAAATGTCCTATAAAGTGCATTTTGAAAATAACCATTTACCAAATGCTGCACATGTGCTGTACCCCTTTCATCACATATTTTACTTATTGGAGACATCCAACCCTGCTCAGTCACATGGACCAATAATATAACTTTCTTTGCTGCTAGCAACATCTGGTTATCTTTTACAGGTTTTAAGCTGCATATATCAATCCAAGACATATCAAGAAAAAAAAACTGCATCCCTTCCAAAGATGTATTACTTTATACTTTCCTGATATTGCATCTGTTTTTCGTACTATGTTTTATTAAAACACTCTATACTCAGACATTGTTCTGTCAGAGTATGTCATTCAGTAGTCTGATGCTAAACATAAAGGAACTGGTAATGTTATTGCTATCACTACTCCAGCTCCAACTGCTTCTTACCTGAAATACAAATCTCTTATTATGTACACAGGAAATTGGTAACCATTTGAAATGTTGGGAACAGCTAGAGTGAGTTGTGAAACACGAAGCATGAACAACTGGAAAAATACATCAAATCTGAGATGGTCATTTCTTGGGATATTCCCTTTTCTCCAATGTATGGCAATCTCATACTTTGTATATATAGATTTGGGGGGACTTGCTCCTCACATCAGGAGGTGTAGGTTGTGCTTCATGACTTCAAATATCTATACAGCCCTGCAACTTCAAGCTTCATTTTTGATTCATGCTTCTCCACTACCTGCCATCAATAAAATACTGATCCCTTTACTTAATCATGCTACATTTCAGTTTATCCACTATTCTTCTTCTCCTATTGAGCATCTGTCATCATACCACGACTCAGCAATTACTCTCAACATCTCTCCAACTCTGTCCCAACCAACTATCCATACTTCCTCCCTAAACTCTCCACACATCAACCCCAGCCTATTTAATGATGCTCTTCACCTTTACTCCAGATACAGACTGATTAACTCCATTTCAATTTAAACCAAAACAAAATTAAGAAGAAACATACTTTGCAAAAAACAAGAGTTAAAAATACCCTGTTATACTAAAATCCTACTAGGAAGAGAGAGTCACCCTAATTTTTGCCCCCCCCCATTACAACTCTTGGCGAGACAATTCAATTCCAAATACAGCTGTAACCCAACAATGGCCTGCACCCCACCACAGTAATCTAACTTTACTGCCATAAATATTAGAAGCATAAGAAATAAAACTACTGAACTTCATCTCTGGATTACCTAACAAAAGGTTGATATTCTCTGTATATCTGAAACTTGGCTTAATCCCAACATAAATGGCTCCAGAATTGAACTCCCGACTATAATATAATCCTCAATGACCATATAAAGAGGAAACATGGTGGTACTGCTCTAATATTTCCCAACAACTACCACATTTCCCCCTATACAAACCAATATGAAAATTCAATTCAGCAGAGCTTCTTGTTACATTCCTGAAAATAAACAGCTACAAACCAATATTTATTACTGTCCTTTACATCCCTCCTGGCAACAATACAGCTATACTGGAAGATATCCTACATTGGATATCCATAACAATTTCACATGAAAAAATACTACTAAGGGATGTCCAACATCTAACTCACCTATATCTAGCATGAACTTACACCGTTCTAAACAACTAACTAATAGCCGCATATATTATAACACAACATCAAATTCCTTATTAGACTGGATCCTAGTATCAGATCCTAGCAAACTGACTACCACAGGTATAATGTCAGACTGTCTCAGTGACCATCTCCCAATCTATACAACCAGACATATCACGCATCCACTCAAACAGAATGTTTATAAAACAACGCAGAAGCTGTCCAAGTTTATCCCAGAAATATTCATTACTACCCTATCATCTATTAACTGGAGCATTCTAAATATCCTCCCCTTGGATGATGCTGCAAATGAATTTAATACAACTTTCCTAAATATCTTAAATAGCCTTGCAACCCCAAGGAGGAAGAGGCTAATAACAAATAATGACATTTTTCTATCCAAAAGAGTAGAATGCTAATGCAGGATAGAGAAAAAGCATGGAAAGAATGGCAAAAATGCAAAACACCATAATATCTCAAAAACTTCAGAATGATGGACGACCATACTAAAAATAAATAAATGAAGACAAAAAAATATATCATAACAAGTTTCAGAACATTAGTAAACATAACCCTAGAAAAATTCTGCTCATCCATTAAAGAAATCTTACATCCTAGCCAGAAATTCAATCCTAACATCTCGTCCAATAACTCACCACTCAAAACTGCACTAGAATTCAACTCTTATTTTATAGATAGCATAGCTTCCATAAGCAAGGCTTCCCCACATCTAATCCCAACCCTGCCCAACAGCCACATACCACCACATGCACTTTTACCTTCAAACCTGTGTCCACATCCTGCGTAAAACTACTCTTAAACAAACTCAAACCATGTTCTTCTTCAGCTGATGTCCTTCTAAGTGAATACCTTAAAACAGCAGGCAATAGCATTGACTATCCTGTCTTAATCCTTATAAATAGTTCAATCCAGGAATCCCATGTTCCTTTTCTATGGAAAAATGTACACATTATCCCATTATGCAATGGAGGAAATTCAACAGACATCATTAACTTTAGACCTAGAGCAATTATATCTCCTTCACAAAATACTTACAAAAATATATTCAAAAAAATTTCTAAACTATTTCATGCAGGAAGAACTCCTGTCCTCCAGATAACACAGCTTCCATTCTGTTAGAAAAATATGTATTAATATGTGTTTGCTTAATAACAAATTAATAATCAAGTGTTTTTAATATGCTTTTCATTCTATTTCTTATGCACTGTGATTTTTATAAATTGAGTTTCATATGAGGCCGAAAATAATCCTTATTGAAACTGCAGCATGCTTACTGAAACTTGCAAGTTGCCCTCTAACCTAGTAACTGCTAGCACAGAAATATTCTTGTTTATGCCTTGTGGAAATGTACTTGAAAAACAGGTGTTAATCTGCTAGGTCAGAAGCATATGAATAGACAATATACCATTGAATAAATGTAATGATTTCAGACAGACAGCCTTGTTCAGAGAATGGGAAACTCTGCAGCTGCAGTAGTTAGAGATAAGTTAGACAAACCCCAGGATTCACGAAGCCTCCGTGTAAGAGTTATAACTCTTACACGGAGGCTGCAGTTAAATGGAGTGATGTCAGCATGCTTTGCATATTCATGAGAGCATGCTGAATCACACCTAAGCCTAACATGGTCCGTGTAAGACAGTAGGGGGCGTGTCCGTAGGCCGAGCCCTGCAAGCGGACACTCCCCCAGAAATGTAAAAGAGCCCAAAGTAAACACCCACAACAGAGTCCACGGAAATGTGAATAAACCCAACACAACACATGCCCCCACAGACTATAAACATAAAAGATATATAAATAAAAATGTTAGATTTTTTTTTTAAATTGTAAAGATGTTTAACCGTGAGTGCGCTTCGTTCACAGGCGTGCCGTAAGCGCAGCTACAGTTAGCAGTCAGTGGGAAAGCATATAAGAACTAAATATGCAAAATAAGCCAGGAAGCAATAGCGTAGTGGTAGAGATGTTGGCTGAAGAGCAGGCATTCATGGTTCGAGCCCCCACAACACCAATTTTTTTTTTTTTTGCAAAATAAGCAGGAAACAAGTCCCTGACAAATATGTACACATAAAACCACAATTCATGTAAAATGTAATGAAATAGCCCATTTATATTGCAGACATGTGAGGTAACAAAAGAAGAAAAAATGCCAGATGTGCTCATAGCTGAGCTACAGTTTAACAGAGTGAGTGCATGTGCCCGTAGATGAGCAGTGGTCTAACTGGTGCAAAATGAGTGCCCATAGCTGAGCAGTGGTTTAACATGCTGAATCTATGTGCCCCTAGCTGAGCTGAGCGTAATATGCGTGCCGATAGCCAAATGAGGCTTAAAGCAGCGTACCCCGTTTGCGCGGAGCTGTGCACCGCGCAAACAAGCTAACCGACGGGCAACGTTGAGCAAGCCGTATCAAAACTGGCTTACATAGACACACCCCTCAGCATGTCTAGACAGTCATGAAAAATAAAAAGCAGTGGCCAGATTCGAACCCAGGATACTATATACCAAAGTCAAGGTACAGAACCACCAAGCCACGACAGCAGTACCTGTAAATGCAATAATAGCTAATATATAGGAATGAATACAAACTAGAGCATGACAATGCAGGTTTACTGAAGTTGATACAATTCCAAAATGGCCAATCACAGATATGTGCGGGAAAAACGGACTATATAAGCCCAATAGGTGGGAATACACAGCATAAACGATTGTAGAACAGACCTGCAGGCAGAATGTCAGGAGAAGGAGAGGGTAGTCGCTTTCGAGCACAGAGGTGGGGTATTGAGGAGTCCAGGTACATGGCCTGGCTCCTAGTCCACAATCATGAGGCCCAACTCATGCAGGGCCAGGTCCTCTGGGGAGCATACAGGGCTGAGGCGTGGGACCGGTTGGCTCATGATCTCACCAGTGCCACAGGGATTCCAAGGACTGGTGAGCAGGTTCATCACCACTATGCGGACCTGAAGAGACGCAAGCAGGTCCAACTGAACCTTTGGATCCAGGAGGCCTGGCAATCACCCAACGCCCCACCACTGAGTAAGTAACATTTAATTATGTATGTAAAAAATTAAACTAGCTGATATTATGGAGATGTGTATTCCAATATTGCTTCATTTATATTACAGCTGCAGATGTCCGTTCTGCGAACCGCAGAGCCTATGGCGATAGGCTGGTGCGGTTGTGCCACCAGGCAGGTCAGTAATCCACTACCAGTAGCTGTAAAGAAATATAAAAGTATGACAGTCAGCAAAAGAGTGAAGTGTAGTCAGTAAGGAATAAAATCTGCAAGTAACAGTGTGAAAGTGTATGCAAGTATTGCTTGATTACAAGAGTTTTCAGCCTGTAAGTTTAACCTAAACATGAAACTGTCTGACATATATTCTGAAATAAAAATGCCCTGCCTGTAAGAAAATAGTACACAACCTGCAGCAGGCTGAAAAGTATAGCTGCAAAAGATGATGAAATCACATGTTTGAAATATATCCCTGTGGAAATACTGAAACATGACAGAAGTGAGACTGCTGGAATGGATTGTAATAAGTACTGTTAAAACATGTCAATAAAGCCTAGAAGTACCATCCTGAATAGTAAAATGAAAGCAAGTGAGAGAGTGTGAGAAAGTGCCATGAATCCAGCAATACAGTAGTAATAACCCCTGAATAAAGTATACTGCAGTCAAGACAGAATGAAATGCATGTGATATTCCAAACCAAACAGCAAAATCTGTTCAAAGTGTTGCTGCATCTGGAATGTGTATCCTAAAATCAGGATATGTTGCTCTCAGTCTGCAATATGCAGATAGGATGTTTGTCTGATATACCAAACATCCACACTTGTCTACAGCTATATAAAGCAAATGTAGCCCTGATGTAGCTGAACAAAGCTAGATATGAATGTGTATGAAGAACCATAAAATGTATATTGATGTTGCATTAACAGTCCTATCACCAAGTTGAAATAGTTATCATATAGGAAACTGTAGTTAGAACAGTAGTGTGTATATAACTGTAGCTATTAGAAATGTACAGCATATGTATTGTTATTCGAAGGTGTTAATATTACTTTCTTCACCCCACCCTATAACTACATATAACCCATTCCATGTGAAAATGGTATGTGCAATCACAATTAACACCCCTGGACATTTGTCCTGTTGGGTCATATATATTTGCATGTCTGTTGATGCATCTGCCCTGTTCATACATCCACACCTGATGGCCTGTTGACATCAATTAACCCTGCATGTTGTTGGACTGTGTATTTCTGTTCAAATTATGCATGTGTTATGCACGCTGTTCAATGGTGTGAATATCTGGGTGTTTGGTTAATGGGAATACTAATGCATGCTGTTACAACTAATTGTGAATGGTATTATATGTCACTAACCCAAACTGTCATGACATAATGCAAAACACAGTACGACAGGGAAGGCGGGTTCCAGCGGACCCACCTCTCCCACCTCAGCTGGCGAGTGCACCTGGCACTAATGCCGAGTCCGGACCCTCCTCCGGTGGCCCTGTGCCACCTGCGGGTGGAAGTGCTGCAGGGGATGGGGCTCACCCCCCCCCTCTGCAAGTGTGGCTGGAGGAGATCCACCACTCACCCTCCGTAGTGTCCGGACTGTGGTGCGTAGGGAGATTCGGGACTCTGTCCTTGAGCCCCTACGCCAGCTCGAGGCACAGGTGGCGCAACTAATGGGCATGCCTGTTGCCCTGCCTACACAGCCCCCAGCACAGCCCCATCCTGGGCAGTGAAGGAACAGTGGCAACTGCCTATGGGTGGGGATATCAGTTCCACTGTTGTCATCTGTGGGCTCATGGGCTCTGGATATCCAAACCTCCATCCCCGTCAATTGTGTAACCCCCCCACATGTGTCATACACCGCCCCTGTATGCGTCTTGTTTGTCTTGTCTGTTTACCTACCCAACCTACCTCCCCAGCTGTACCGACTACCTTCACCTGACATACCACTCTCACCTGAAAAAAAAAAAAAAAAAGGGCACTCTGTACCCACAAAAAAATTACGCCCCATACATAGCTGCCCATTCCGCACACATGTCTACTGGACATGGAACCTATCAATTCCAATATTATTGTTGTCCTGACACCTCTCTCAGGGGTGGAAGGTTTCAAATGTCACACCAAATTACATACATATGCACAGCTGTTGCTGATGAAGAAATGGGCAGCTATGGGCCTTACCTACATCCCTCCTGCACATCCCAAGCTTGTTTCCCTACTGTCTTACCCTCTTTGTGACCCCTTTTTCACCACTTTCCTGTCTCCCCATTTTCTTTTCTTTCAAAGAAAATAGCGTGGGTGTGCGCAAGAGTAAGCACGTTTAAGTGGTTGTAAGCGGGTGTGCGCGGAGCTAACTGCCAGTGCGCATGCGTGAGCTCCGTGCAAACCAGCGCTAGACCGGTTACAACTGCTTAAAAGTGCCTTAGTCACTTTGATTGACAGGTCCTGTACTCAGTTCAAAAGCAAAATAAAATCCCACTGTGAGTCACGAACCCAGGACCTTGGCAACTGTAGTCTGCATGACTTACTACTAAGACATGACTCTTATACAAGAACATTGTGCTAAAATAAATATATCATGTAATAGTAGGAATGAATGTAAAGGGAATATAGATGTGTAGTACACAAAGCATGACATTTAGAATTACTATCAAAACTAGTGGATTTCCATAATAGTAGTGTGTGAACAGAAACAGCCATGCTAGTTGGAAGCTAGTAGGTAATAATGTCACTATAGCACCTTGCAAGACAAACACATACTCACAGCAGGATAAGCACTGCCCATACCCCACAACCTCTTACAGGAACACATCTGGACCAAGTAATAAAATATGTGGAGCAAAGGCCCAAAACCAGGGACACATTACAAATAATGTTACAACAAACACAGACAGTTCAGAAACTAACAGGGTCTACACTTTGTGGGATGTTTGGAAGGGTATGCAGTCTGGAACTTGAATGTTTGTCTACATAGTCTGACCTGAGCCCAGAGTGACGTGCCAGAAAAAGGTGTGCATGGGATATTGACCAAAATATGAGGCAGAAATGTGGACAACCTGCAAATATCTGTACACATGACGGGTCCGACACCACCATATTTGAATAGTTAAGAGCCTAGACATAGCAACAGTGAATGACCTACAGGGATGCCCCACAGACCCCATGTGAAATGTACAAACAGTAGGCAGAAAGGTTTAACACATGCAATGGTAACTATGGAGTCCGGAAAGTATTCACCACTTGCATGGCAGAAAAAGTGTAGTAATACATATGCTCATGCTAACCCACAGTCACAACTGCAGCATACCAGACATTTTAATGGGTGTACCCCACTGATATGTACCATTGCATGAGGCACATAACAGATGAACCTGAAAGTCTCTGTGGCCTGCTCAGCAGCATACTCAAATACCCTAATAGATGTCAAGGCCCACACCATGGCCAGACCACACTGCATGCTGTAACACCCTAGCAGATATAGCAAGCATTCCAAGGTGTGAATGTACATGGAAAATAGGAAAGCTACAGCAGCACACTACAGTCAAGACACCTAGCAGGCATACAAGTAGTGACTGTAAAGGGCAACTATTGAAGCCTTAGCAACAGAGTGCAAGCAAAAGTGAAAGGAAAGCACACACACACACACACACACACACACACACACACACACACACATTAACAGTAGTAGTAGTTGTAGGTGTCAGTGTACATACACAGTTAGTACAGGAAACTGGAGAAATGAATGGAGGAATGTTAATCTACAACACACCTGGAAATATGAGAGAGATACCAACCTTTACACTCACAGAACATTGTCCACAGCATAACAGCATGGTCCCTGCCCTTAACATCTGAAAGGGCTACACCTATCCCACACACATTTTATAGCACTGTTCTGAAATCACAGTGAGAACTGCAATCAGTACACAACTGGCTGCATGCAATTAGCAAATGCTGGCTAACAATTGGTGCAGAGGCCATCACATGGGCATATGCAGATACCTACAAAAGTATGCTGTACTCCATGTCCACGCATGCAATACTTTCGTTGCACCCTGAGAAGGACGTGAGAGACAGACAGAGAGAGAGAGAGAGACAGAGACAGAGACAGAGACAGAGAAAACTGCAATTAAGCAGACAGAAACAAATTGTTCAGCAACAGCTACCTGAAAGCTGACAACTGGGAAGTGGAGCAGCAGGACAGAGAACCAGACAGCAACACAAGCAGCTGTGACAAACACAGGTAATGTAAAGTAATACTATAAAGGTCTACATACTGTGAACCCTCCATATGTGTCATTGGTCTGTATCCATATGTATATGAAGATGTGTAAAGGGCAGGGGACATACAGCAACTATCAGTGAAGGCTGTACATACATTTGTATGTGAGAGCATCTATGTGCACATATCAATGTTGTTTGATTGTAGGTTGTAGTGCCATGTACAAAGTAGGTTACACAGTTATGTATGTTTAGCAGTATGTTAGTGTGTGTATACAGTATGGTAGACAAATATGTTGATATACCTGTCTAACATATGGATATGTATGTATGTATGTCAACATATGTATGTGTATATATATATATATATATATATATATATATATATATATATATATATATATATATATATATATATATGATATGCATATATGTATACATACATAGAGAGAGATGTAGGAATACATAGACAGATGTAGATAGAATATTGTACAAACATATCTATGTAATGCACACATACAGATATAGATATATGTAGATACATATACATAGACAGACTGATCTGACTACCTACAGGTATGACTGTATATGATGACCTGCAACACAGCCTGTCCCACCCCTCTGTCACTCACACCCCTCTGTGCCCCCTCCACATCTATAGCAATATATGTACATCAATATATATATGTGTATATGTATACGACATATATATATATATATATATATATATATATATATATATATATATATATATATATATCTATATACATATATATATATATATACATATATGTATATATATATATATATATATATATATATATATATAGAGAGAGAGAGAGAGATGTATATACATTCTGAGTGAGGCACATGTGTACATATGTATTGCAACAGGTGCATGGTGACAAAGGCATGGAGTGAACACCAGTGTCAAATCCGGAGTACCATACCACATTCCAGATCACCTACACCAGTAACCACCAGATATGTGATTGGCTGCCCACCACTACATGTGTCAGGGGTGAACAGGGTCATAAATGTGTACAATAGTGGCCCCAATGATATTCACAGTGGCACACTATCCCTGGAATACCTGCACATGGTATGTGTCAGTGGACATGGTGTGTCAGCTATGGACATGTAGGTCGGTGTACCCCTCCACACTACATAATGGATGCCATGGTATGGACCTCACATGACAGCTACAGATATGGAGAAGGACACAGTGACATGTACAACACTGTGACAATGCACTCAAACACATTACCAATGCACAGTGACTGACAACACCACAGAGTACACATATGCCACCCACATAGAGGTTACCACTCCCGGATTTACATATGGAAGTCACACCCATGACAGATGTCCAACAACCATAGTAACACCTCACACCATCCACAACCTAAATGCCTGCTGTGTGTCGTCCATGCCACTGCAATAGAGTGCACATGTGGAGGTAAGAGTTCCTACCCACAGATAAGACATACCCTGCAATAAACCACACAGTGTTAAGAAGCAAGACTCCCCATGAGTACATATCACACATACCCCTGCTGAATGTTAGTCAGATAGGTAATATGCCATATGAGTCACCCTGTGTAACTGTGTGACAGCAGCAGGTACCATCACACCACATGTGTCACAATGGTCAGGGTAGCAGAACAGTACGCTGCTGTAGACCCAGGGGCAATAGCATATTGTATAGTATTGTATTGTAATGTAATGTATTGTGTTGTATTGTATTGGTATGTTGAGATGCCTCCTTCGTGGAGTGGAACCACTGCTGCTGTGCGCCAGTGTACAGGTACATATCCTGTAGTCAGGCTAGTGTTACATAGCACTTCTATATGTGTGTTTAGCTCCTGTCAGAGTTTATGTAGCATGCAACTGGGGATACCATCAGGTCCCATCCATGTTGTGTATTCTGCTGTTCTGCGGGTGTCTCTCACCTGGACATCTGTGATGACAGGGAGGTTACAGTCAGCTGGGATAACTATGCCTTATTTCGGGGGAGAGGAAGGGGTGACACCTGCACTGAACCTGTCTGCCACAATGTTGTCGATATCTGTGGTGTCAGTGAAATATTTGTTGTTGTGTACTACCTATGGGCATAGAGGATGGCTCCTGACCAGGTCGCTAACATAACTGAAGAAGGCCTTCTGGTCATCTGTAATGTCACTCTTGATTTCCCTCTCAAAGTTGCCCATGTATTTTGTATGATGGAAAATAGATCCTTACCAGTGCTGCTCAGACATGCCCTCCCTTTAGTGAATTATGCTCTGTCTTGCAGTAGCTTCCATCTTCTGTAATACAATCTGTCTATGGCTGGGGTCAACTGGACAGGATGCTGTCCCTTTGTGGAGAGTGTCTTGGTCATATATGGGATTGCATGATCCATGCATTCTCGGAGATGTCTGTAGAAAGCAATTGTGTAGGGGTCAGCATTGTGGGTTGTATCTGCCACTGGCCCAGTGGGCTGAAAGGATACCATATCACTGTTACAAAGTGTAAAGTTTGTATCTGTAATGTTATGCACTATAGTCATTTGTGCTGGTGGTGGAGGTGGGATATGTATATCCAGGGCAATCAGTGTGTGGTCAGCTCACAGTAGTTGACGATGTAGGCCATACAGTACCTAGATACAAACCCCCAGAATGAGGAGGTGCTCTTGACCTGAATCAGTGTTCTGACTGCTGGGGTTTGGTAGTATGTCATATGGAGTCTGCCAGGTACTGTTGCACAGTTGCTGGCTAACCACTGATACCTGGCCATCTACATGTGTATCCACCAATAGACAGACAGATGCTACATATGTGAGATATGTTGTATCATAACAGTCGAGTAGCATGTGTAGTATGTGTGCCAAATTCTGCTGACATATATTGCTGACACCAGGTTATTTTCTTTCTCAGGTACATGGCCCACCCGCGGAATCCCACCTACTCCACAGCTGAGGATGAGGAGATACACCAGAGCCTGGTGCGGGATTATGCAATACTCTTTTCCCGCACCAGCCAGGATCAGCAGGAGAGGGCTGCACTGTGGCAAGACCTTGTCCGTCGGGTAAATGACATAGGCACACATAATAGGACATATGAGCAGGTACGACATCACTGCAGTGATTTAATCAGACATGTCCGTCAGCGTGCGTCGGATATCCACAGGCAACAGGTCGCCACAGGTGGTGGGGTGGCTACACATCCCCCACTCACCAGACTGGAGGGACTACTCATGAGTGTAGTGGCGCCAGCAACAACAACAGCAGCAGACATGCATTATGTTGGAGGCTGGAGCCACACAGCAGCAAGACAGTGAACGTGCAGGTAATATGCCATATGTATAGTTGACTGTTGTATACACTGGTAGTTAATGCATGTGTGAGGTGTGTCCTTGGTTTGTAGCTGTCACCATAGTATTTAATGTGCAAGTGTGATATCCTCAATATTAGCAGCTGACCTGTGAAAGGCGACTGTTGTACTACTGACCTGTATCATACTTAGTAACAATGGCACAGTTGTGCCCACTGACATTAGTTTCTTCACGTCTGCAGGACCCTCTGGTATAACAGCAATGCAGCCTATCCATGCTGGTGGGTGTGTATTAACAATTCCTGTAATAGTGTTAATAGTAATAGTACTATTTGGCTCACTTAGTAGTGTTCTTTGTATGCATGTAGGTGTGTCTGTGTCTGTGTGTTGATATCACGCATACTGAGTACTGTACAATTGTGTGAAACTGTGTGCATGTGTGCACCTGTGCACCTGTGCACCTGTGCATGTGTGCATGTGTGCACCTGTGCATGTGTGCATGTGTGCATGTGTGCACCTGTGCATGTGTGCATGTGTGCATGTGTGCACCTGTGCATGTGTGCATGTGTGCATGTGTGCACCTGTGCATGTGTGCATGTGTGCACCTGTGCATGTGTGCATGTGTGCATGTGTGCACCTGTGCATGTGTGCATGTGTGCACCTGTGCATGTGTGCATGTGTGCATCGCTGGAAATGTGTAGACATTGTAAACTGTGTTTCCTGTTTCCCTCCCACAGGTTCTGTTGCTGCTCTGGTGTCATGTAGCAGGGAACCTGAGTCAGGTGCCGTGGGTACTGATAATGATGACATCTGTGTAATGGCACAGGAAGGTATGCCAGGGTCCGCCATTGGTCAGCCGATTGACAGTACACAGCTGTCGACCCCATCAATGCGCACAGTTATCCTGCCAATACACCCTTTGTCACCAATGTCCCTAGGTGATGGACAGCATACAGTGGGCATTGACTGGGGTAATGTGGTATCTGTGGCACATGCCTCCCCACACAGCAGCCATGGGCATGGCACAGAGATGATACCACACAGACAGACGTCCAGGGGTTCTCGTGGGAGCATCCATGGGCGTACTGCCCCTGTCAGACGTGCCCACAGAGGTCTTACAACCTCAGCTATGTTTCGGACTGTCATGCAGGCACAGTCATGTATGGAACGGTACACCAGACAGGGTCTGAGGGAGCTGACAGCATGTCGCACAGCCATGACTGACAGTATGCGTGACATTGCGGCTGCCATCCGTGATTTCACCGATGTCATAGACAGACGTTGTGGGGACATATTAGACCAGTTCCACAACTACATGTCCATGAGCCAGGGCGATGGTGGGTGGTTGAGGCGTCGATGTGGCCGTATGCCAGCAACAGCAGCAGCTGGCAGTCGTCGTGGACGGCAACAGGGCCGCCCCCATAGTGCCAGCAGCAGCCCCAGCAATGCTGGGTCTGTGCTGTCATCAGACCGCCCCAGGAGACCACGTGCACGTGGCTCTGGCCGGGCCCAACAGGGATCTGTGTCCAGTCAATGAACACCTGCTTCTGATGACAGTACCCAGTCTGGGTTGGTACCGGATATGGTCCGTAGCACCTCTGCAAGGCACAGGTACCGTGTCCGTGGCCAGAGACACTGATCTGTATGACCTGGCAGGTACAGTCTGTGGCTGTCCACAAACACCAGTATATGGCAGCCATGAGGTGGAACTGTGTGCATCCATACACACATGCAAATTGACAACACCTAGGGCTACTGCATACACGCACACACTGCATCAACATTGCCCCACCTTCTACTGCTGTCCCTCACCAACATACATACACATACATGTCAATTGGTGGTATCGGTGGCTGACTTAGGCATACCAAGTTCACACCCTGTGCATATGATGAAACTGTGCCACCTCCTGCAATCTGTAACAACTGTGCAGGTACAGGTTAACATGTTGCTGATGCACAGGGTGACCACATAGATGTGTAGTAATAGTATCATGTTGTTAACAGTACTGTGTGCTGAATTAATTGTGGGTATATCACAGCATGCCTGATGCAGTAAGTATGTGATTGTCATGTCCTGTTGTCTACACCCATGGTAAGTACCATAGTGTATCATCTGCACATGTTGGCATACTGGTGGTAATGATGTCAACAGAAGGCTACATGCATAGGTAGCACAGGGGATAGGGTAATGAATGTAGTAATACACAATGATGGACATGTAAACTGCAAGTGGCATGTTGCCCACACTAGACTCTGCAATGCAGATGTTTGAGGATGTTGATATGTGTGCAGTACTACACAACTGGTACAGGACACACAGGAGCACCCTAGCACTGCATGCTCACATCTCATACCATGCTAGACAGCCCCAACACACATAACTAACTGTCACAGGAGGGAGAGTCCCCATATATGTCAGGGATACTGTGGTGGCAGGCCAGGGAGCATACATCCTACTAGGTATGTAACCACTGAGTGAAGGCTCAGTGTCTGTTATTTGACATGTGTATTACTGCAGGTATGAGCACATGGGTTTCTATCCAGTTATTGTACATCCTGACAGTACATGGTCTGTACACTTGTGTGCACTGAGACTGGACCCTAGCCATCTGACCCGTGTATTTCCATGTACATGTGCATAGTGCCTGCATATTTGCAGTGTTACCTACTGGAACTGGTACAGCTTGTTTGTTGTACAATGGACTACATGCAGCCCTGTTTACTGTAGCTTTGTTTGCATGCATGTTTGCTTGCAATTACCCTGGAATACTGATCACACCTGCAATGCATAGTTATAGAGCTTCTGTGGACTCCTAATGCCATCTGCATAGCCTACTATATGTATGTCCATGTCCCACTTGACAGGATGTCACTGTTTGTCCTGTTCACATGTACATTGCCTGTGACACAGTGCATATGACTTACCTGGCATGTGTCCACGTGAGCAGTCATATATGCTACTGCTAACTAATAACAGGCACTACACCTTCACACATTCATCTTCTGTTGAACTACCTGCTTTGCTAGGACTGCACCTGTCACCCCTGGGCTTTCAGATATTGGCAAAGGCTCTTGCTACCCCCATAGTGCCTATGTTAGGCAGGGCTCAAATGACAGACCCACCTTCATAGGTATCACAAGGGATAAGAAACTGAGAGCAATGCTACCCAACGCCAGACATCTAAACCTCCAGATGCATGCACCCAAAACACTCCTTGGCATGGAAAACATCGATATCTGTGCAGTAACAGATGCCTGGTTCAGGGCTACTGAGAGCACACCAGCACTACCAGGTTTAACCCGGTTGATTTCTTTGAAACAGTCACCAAGGCCATTGACGAGGGGAAGGTGGTTCACACAGCCTACCTGGACCTTGCAAAAGCCTTCACAACAATACCCCACTTGGGCATTCTAGAGTAGCTCACCAGCTTAAATATAAGCCCCTATGTCACTAGATGGATTGCACAGTGGCTCAAGGACAGAACCCACATGGTTAGCATTGCTGGAGCCATGCCAGACTCCACACCAGTTACGAGTTGTGTCCCACAAGGCTCAGTCCTGGGACCTCTCTTGTTTGGTATATATTTATTGGAGGTACAGGCCAACACGGACGGACTGTGGCTGTCCAAATATGCAGATGACTGCAAACTGGCCACCATAATCGACTCTCCAGCTGACACAAGCATCTTCCAAAGGGGCATCACAGCAACAGACAACTTGTGCCAGAGCTATGGCCTTCTGCTGAACAGTGTTTAGAAAGGGGAATGTGCATCCTGTAGTCTGTTCACCTAGTTGCCAAAAGGGACATTGTCCTCACACACACTAACCCCCCTCAGCCAAAAACACACACTTGCCAATTGCAGGATTCAAACCCTTATCTGACTATGTTATGACACTTGAGATGGACGCATTAGCAGAGCGCGCTATTCACATTAGTGGGAGTTTCCTTTTCTCCTGCTATACCTATAGAGTGCTGACATCATCAGTGTTTAGAAAGGGGAATGAGCATCCTGTAGTCTGTTCACGTAGTTGCCAAAAGGGACATTTCCCTCACACACACTATCGCCCCTCAGACAGGAACACACACACTTGCCATTCGCAGGATTCAAACCCCTACCTAACTATGTTAAGGCACTTGAGACGGATGCATTAGCAGAGCACGCTATTCGCATTATTGGGAGGTTTCTTTTCTCCTGCTGTACTTATAGGGTGCTGACATCATCGGTGTTTAGAAAGGGAATGTGCATCCTGTAGTGTGTTTTCCTAGTTGCCAAAAGGGACATTTCACTCACACACACTAACCCCCCTCAGCCAAAAACACACACTTGCCAATTGCAGGATTCAAATCCCTATCTGACTATGTTATGACTCTTGAGACGGATGCATTAGCAGAGCACGCTATTCGCATTATTGGGAGTTTTCTCTTCTCCTGCTATACTTATAGAGTGCTGACATCATCAGTGTTTAGAAAAGGGAATGAGCATCCTGTAGTCTGTTCACCTAGTTGCCAAAAGGAACATCTCCTTTACACACACACTAATTCCCCTCAGACAGACACACACACTTGCCATTTGCAGGATTCCAACCCCTACCTAACTATGTTATGATATTTGAGACGGACGCATTAGCCAAGCACGCTATTCGTATTAGTGGGAGGTTTCTTTTCTCCTGCTGTACTTATAGGGTGCTGACATCATCGGTGTTTAGAAAAGGAATGTGCATCCTGTAGTGTGTTTTCCTAGTTGCCAAAAGGGACATTTCACTCACACACACTAACCCCCCTCAGACAAACACACACACTTGCCATTCGCAGGATTCAAACCCCTACCTGACTAAGTTATGACACTTGAGATGGACACATTAGCAGAGCGCACTATTCGCATTACTGGGAGGTTTTTTTCTCCTGCTATACTTATAGGGTGCTGACATCATCGGTGTTTAGAAAGGGAATGTGCATCCTGTAGTGTGTTTTCCTAGTTGCCAAAAGGGACATTTCTCTCCCACAGACTTACACACACACCAACCCCACTCACACACACACAAACACACTGAGCATTTGCAACCCCTACCTAACTATGTTATGACACTTGAGACGGACGCATTAGCAGAGCGTGCTATTCGGATTACTGGGAAGTTTATTTTCTCCTGCTGTACTTATAGGGTGCTGACATCATCTGTGTTTAGAAAGGGGAATGTGCATCCTGTGGGGAGGCAGACACCAAGCACACTCTGGCTAAGCTGTCATTCCCTAGGGCAAACAGCCTAGTGTTGACCTCTACACCCATATGTTTAATTGTCAAATGCACATTATTTGTTGCTGATAGACTGTTTGCACATCTTTATTGCCATAGCATTCCCTGTTTGTATAAACAACTTGTGCATCTGTGGATGTTGTTTGCATATGGGAGGGATCCACTATATCACGTATGTCTCTGTAGTCATTTAACTGTGTGCACTGGGCAGACTGCTGTAATGTGGTTGGTTCCTGGAATAACACATAAAAATACCAGATATGTGTGTCCAACTGCTAAACCGAGATTTGGCCTAAGTGTGTGAGCATGCCCAGTTCAGCCTTCCCATGGCATGTTGTCTGACATATGTCTCATTTATCAAAGTGTGTGAGCATGCCCAGTGTGAGCATTCCATATGTTGGACTCTGCAGCCCAACACATTTGTGGATGAGTGTGAACTTCAACAAATATCACCCGTTTATGGTTGTGTGTTGTGTGTCATGTTGTGTAGTTACTGTACAACTGCTTTGTGTGTGAACACAACAGGATTATACTGTGCCTGCAGTGTTTGCATGGGATACTTTGCATACAGTTGTCAACATCCTTTCACACTGACCTAACACTGTAGTACTGTATAGTGTACTGGTAGTACTTTGACTGTGGTGGACAGTATCCTGGGCTTTACTGCTATCACTGCTTTACATTCCGATAGTGGGCACAACAGCCTGGTTAGGGGCCAGTTGTGTACATCTGACCATGCTGCATTCTGTTCAGATATGAACTACTTAGACCAGGCTTGTCCAACATTGGTAGTGTATTCCACAACATAGGTGTACATTTGCAAACACTAGCGATGTGCTCTAGTCCATGTCTAATGCTAGTTGGAGAGTGTGTTTGTCCTTCAACACACATTGCAAGTGGAGTTTGCCATGACATATGTCATGGTTAGTATACTGTGCCTCTGTCTACCTGTGACATGTCAGTGATACCCAGGATAAGTCTACCATCTCCCATCCACTCATCAGGATTCCTATTGAGGAAGATTGATAAGTGACTCTATGGGTAGCCTGTGCTGGGGGCTCACTCATGGGTGGGGGTGGCTTCTGTGTTATGGATCATGCAGTACAGCTTGTCCTATGTAAGTCAGTGCTGGGGTTCAGGTCTCTCATGTGCATAGCTCACTGCCATTCAGATTGTACAAGGTGCAGCATGTTTATTGATGCCAGCAACACAGGCAACACATGGCATCTGTGCAAGCTCTTTGATACTCCTGATGAGGTACTGTTGGGGACTTTACGGTTGATGGAGGTGTCTGCTGAGGTACATCCCACAGGGGCTATTGTAGTCAATTGTACCGCTGATGAAGGATGACTGCAGAGCCACAATGACCTCTCCTTATCTAGATCTGACAGCCTTCATGATTAAGTGGGTATATGGTATGTTTCTGTAAACACTACAGCACATGTTTGTCCAATGCAGGATATCTATCACCTTGTGTCCCCAGGTCTCTCATTACATGTTAACTACATAATGGGTTAACACCTATGTGGTAATTGGTGGGCACTTACTGTATATCCACGGGGGTTGACTATACACGTTTCTGCAATTAGCTTGCTGACATGGCTATGGCACCAGCTGTCTGTTTCTATGTGGCCCTTTTGTGGGATGCTTGTGTCAGCTGGTGGATTATATGTGGTGAGCAGTTTGTAGTCCTCTGCAAACATGTTTGGACACAGTCCTTCCATGTTTGCCTGTACCTATGGGACATATATACCAGACAAGGGAGATCCCAGGACAAAGCCTTGTGGGATGCCAGTTATACCTGGTTTGTGGTCTGACATGGCTGCAGCATGTCTGACCATGTCTGTTCTGTCCTTGGTCTGGTTTGCAACCCCTCTACTGACATGTGGGTTTATATTTAAGCTGGTGAGCCTATATATAATGAACACGTAGGGTATTGTATAGAAGCCTTTGCAAGGTCCAGCTACACTGTGTGGACCACATTGCCCTCATCAATGACCTTGATGACTGTTTCATTTGAGTCAAACATGTTTAGGGGCAGGATCTGCACTTGAGAAAGCCACAATGGGTTGGGTCCGGTGTCAGTAGGTCCCCAATATCTTTATGTCTGTGGTACATGCTGATCCTTTCCATAGCTGTGCAAACCGAGCTGCTCAGGATTCTGGGGTAGTAGTTTTCAGTATCCATGCGGGCAACACCTTTGTTGAGAAGGACCACTGTTGTTGTACACTGCTCTTTGGGTACATATTCTGTGGTAAGGCTGACATTGAGCAGTAGTGTGGTTTGGCATTCCAGTCATCTTGGAGTCCAAGTTGCACTAAGCCCAGGACACCATCTCATACCATTGCTGCTGTGTGTTTTGCTTTGTAGATGTTGGCTGTTACCTCAGCATCTGCAATGTCAGGGGGTCAGCAGTCTGCTGGGAAAGATATTCTGCATTCGGGGGGTTGCACTGCACCTGTCAGGATGTATGTTGGCAATATGTGTGTGTGTTTGTGATATTTGTGTGATTCAGGGCATATCTGTGAATTCCCAACATGGTTCCTACAATCAGTTGTGAAAGCCTTGGGATTATCCTTAGTGTCCTGTACAATTTGTATCTTCATAGGTTCATAGGTTCATACTAGGCTATCCACCCTAGGGCATTTGTTAGCCTAGCCAGAGGGTGTGTGGCTTTTGCCACCCCTTGCTATGTGAATATTATGGCCATTTATGATTTGCTTTGCTGTGCCTCTGTCTGGACATGACACAGTGAAGACCCCCAGTGTAACTCTACAATCATCCATCCACTTGGCAAGATTCCTGTTGAAGAGTGTCAGTGAGGGGCTCTGCCTAACATGGAGTGGGATTCTGGTCCAGGGTGTGGGAGCCTCTGGATTATGTATCTGTCCCACCAGCACATCCTATTTCATTATTTGTTGAGGTTGACATCTCTCACTTTCACAGCTCCGATGGATTTGAGTTTTCTGGGGTGGAGCATGTCCATTACTCCTGTGTTGGGCATGGCCTCCTACAACAGGCATGCAATGCCTCTGTGTAGGCAGTATGTGACTGCATTCAGCTGGGGTGTCTACAGCCAGGCAGCATATGACATATATTTGAGACCCTTTATCCTCTTGGTGAGGTACCTTTGAGGTCTTTCTAACTGCTGCAGGTGTCAGGTAAGGTACATCCCATATGAGGCATTGTACTAGATTATGGGTGTGATTAGAGAAAAGTATAGGGGCACAATGACCTCTGTTGACATAGATGTGAATCCTTTCCTGATACGGTGTCAAATGTAGACAGTCTTCCTAGCCACATTGGCAATGTGGGTGTCACATAACAGGTTACTGTCCACTTGTGTCCCTAGGTCCCTGGTTACTCCTTCCATACATAATGGTTTACCACCTATGTGGTAATTTGTGGTACCTTGTTTGGTACTTGGTGGGACATTCATACTGTCCAGTGTCTTCAGGATGGCTGGGTGGGGTTATTGTGTGTGAGAGTGCAGTCTGTAGCATGCTACAGACTGTACAGCAGTCTTGCCTACAGTTAGTTGCACATGGGTGAACTCCAATGCCTTGTGCATTGTCAGCTACCTGGACGTATGGGTGTCTGTGCTGACTATGGATACTCACCCTCCTTTTCTGTTTTGTTCCAGGTTTTGGGGCCATGACACATGATACGTGGTATAACCTGGTAGTGCTGGTGTGCTGTCAGGAGGCTTGCAGCAGGTTTCTGTCACTGCACAGACATCGATGTTCTCCATACTGGGGATAGCCTCGGGAGCATGCATATTGGGGTGTACACATCTGGCATTGGTCAGCATTTCCCTTATGTTTCTTCCCACTTATGTTTTCTAGGGTGGTGGGTCAGTCTTTTCAGCCTTGCCTACAAAAGGCTCTATGGAGGTGGCAAAGGCCTTATCCAATATTCAGACGCCCAGGGGTAACAGGTGCAGGCCATCCCAAGAACAGCTGCGTGGCTTGTCAAGCATGACATCCCAAGCAGACAGACATTGGATCCCCTTGGTATGACACCAGTAAGTGTGCCACTTGCTATGGCTGATCATTCCATGTTTGTACTGTGGCATTATTCTTGGTAAGGGTAGGATGCTGCAAATGGTGAATGTCATACCGGCCTGGACTACATAATCAGATAGCTCATCTATGTCTCTTTTCATGTAGTCTAGGGCGGTACATCTCAGGTCATTCACACCAGCATGGACTATGACTGCATCATATTTCTACTTGCTTTGGAGTGACCTACATACTTCTGTTATGTGGCATATTGTGGCAGCCTACAGGCAGCTTACTGTACCCTTTCCCTTGTTCAGTCTGGTGTGCGGGACAGCAGTGTGTCTGACTATGGAGTCACCTATTACAACTGTATCAGGCATGTTGTTTCTCCTTCTGGCCTGTGACTGTTTGGCACACCAGCTTTGTGTACTATGTGTTGCATGTGCTATGTTTGGAGGTTGTTTGATTGGGTGTCTGCTTTAGAGGCCTCTGTTGGTGTGCTGTGTTTGTAATTTGTGCCTCCGGGAATGTTTTTCTGTGTTTATGTGTTTGGTTTGCAGTTGTAATAGGTCTATGTGGGACTGTGTTTGTGGTGTGTGTGGTTACCTTCTTCTCCTGACTTGTTTTGGGAGTACTGAGTTGAGGGAGCTCAGCCTCCAGTTTGGATAGATGGTTGCATCTCTCACATATATTTGTATTTCTTGGGTGGAGTTGGGGTTGTCTGTGTACTTGGGGCAGGTGTAACATTGCCTCAGGATTCACAGATTCCACTTGTTGTGGCTGGCCTTAGTGGATTGTATGTGTGGACAGCTTTTATTGCCATACTACTGATCAGTGATTACTTCATTGTTTATGTTTGCTCTATCATGTAGTAGCTTCCTCATTCTCTTGCATGGTTTGGTTATGGCTGGTGTCCACCATGCCAGATTTCTGCATGTATGGCATTGTGTCTTGTTTTAATTTAGGACTGCATAATCCAAGCATTCCTGGCAGTGTTCATGGAATGGCTGTATTACAGGTTCTGAGGTGTGGCCCATATTTTGCACCTGCACGAGACCTTTAATGGATTCCACATCAGTTTGGAGGAGTGCAAATATTGCTTAACACATGTTTTCCACTGTGGTTTTCTGGCCAGGGACTGTGGTCAGGATTTGGATATCCAGTGTGATTACTCTATGGTCTGGTTTTACCAGTGAGCAATACACTTCTCATCTTGCCATCCAGTACCCATGTTGCTGATTATCACATCCAGTATGCTTACCCCTCTTGTGGGAGTGGTACGTTGTTCCTGGGCCTTTTGGTTTATGGATTCTATGAACTTTTGTCCTACACTGTTGGAGCTAGTATAATGCTCCCAGTCTATGTCTGGGTATTTGCAGTCACCCGATATAATGTGGCTTGGAGGACTTGATATATTCATGTATTCCAGCCTAGGCCGGATGCAGTTCCTGGTGTTGGGACAGTAGTCTGTAGCAGGCTATAAACTGGGGGGCAGTTTTAGCCACTGTTACTTGAGCATGGCTAGTCCATGCTGCTTTTTGTTGTGGTACCAACATGGGGGTGTGGTTATCCTTGACAATTCTTGCCAGTCACCCTCCTTTTGTAGCTTATTCCAAGTTTTGAGGCTGTACAGCACAGTATGAGGTGTAACCTGGTAGTGTTAGGGTGCTGTTGTGAGCCTTGCCTCAGTTTTCTGTTACAGCACAGATATCAACATTCTCCATGCTGGGTGAGTTTAGACTGCATGCATCTTGCTGTTTCAACTTATCCCTTATCTTATTCTTATCCCTTCTGATACCTATGGAGATAGGTTTGTGTTTTGAGCCTTACCTATTCAGGGCACACTGTGGGTGACAACAGCCTTTGCCAGTATCCATACGGCCTGCACTGATAGGTGCACGCCAGTCCTAGCAGGTGGTGCATCATGTCATGCTCAGCATGTCATCCCAGACTGGCACACATTGGATCCCCTTTGACTAACTGCGATACTTCAGTCAATTGTTGCACTTGATCATCTCATTGTCATGTTGTGGCATGATGCTTGGTGAGGGTAGGATGTTAGTCAGGGTCCTCAGGTGTGCATATAGTACATGGTGTTACATTACTTAACACATAGCATTCATGCCTCAGGTGGTGCTGCAGGGCTGTCTCTGTCGGATGCGCATATTACACTTCCCTGTACATGTTTGAGAGCAGGTTGTGTCATGTTAGGCATCCCTGTTACTATATGAGTGAGTCAGAGAGGGGTATCATTCCCAGGGTTCCTACTGAGCCAGTGTATGTGCTATGCGTTGCCTCTTTGCCAAGGCCAGGGCATACTGGGCATGCCTCCTTCTGCCTACTGGGGCAGGCTCAGGTTGTTCCTCCTCCGAGTCACGCTCTGCCTGTGATGGCCTTGGCAATGGTGGGGGTTGTTTGGCCCGGCCCTATGCTGGTCCTGCTGCAGCTGTTTTCGCAAGATCATATTATGTAGCATAGCACATACCATGACAATTTGGGTACATGTAGTTGGTGTGTACTGCAAGGCTCCACCAGATGTGTCCAGACAATGGAACCATGACTTGAGCAGCCCAAACACACGCTCTATTACATTACGTGTTTGTGCGTGTGCCTCATTATGGCGTTCCTGTTCAGGTGTGTGTGTGTTTCTGATGGGTGTCATCAGCCATGGCTCCAGTGCATAACCTGCATCCCCCACTAGGTGTCCATGCGGGATGTCCCCATTGGCAAATGTCTGGTACAGCTGCGTCAAATGCCAGATGTGGGAATCGTGGTAGCTCCCAGGACAGCCAGCACACACATTCATTATTATGCCCTGGGCATCACACACAACCTGGCAGTTGATGGAGGGAAGCCCTTGCGGTTGATGTATGCCCTACCCCGCTCACCGGCTGGTGCTTTGATGCGTATGTGCGTGCAGTCTATTGCACCCAGTACCTCAGGGTATTCCGCTATTTGCTGGATGAGACGCATATTGCTGGCCAATACCTCACGGGCATTGGGGAAATATACATGATCACCGACATGTGCTGACATGGCATCCAGGAACTGGTGCAGTACCCTGGAGGCTGATGCCTGTGATATCCCCATCATATCACCAGTTGGTCTCTGGAAGGTACCTGTTGCTAGTATTCTTAGGCCAACACATACCTTGGTTTCCACTGGGATGGGTTCCCCTTTGTTGGTTCTGTGTGTGAGGCGTGGCCTGCACAGCTCCACTATTTGCTGCAGGAGGTCTCTGTCCACTCTATAGCGCTCTACTATCTCCAGCTCATGTAACCCGTGGTAGGTGACCCTGGGCCTGTACACTCTTCTCCGTCTCCTCACTGTGGGTTGTCTGGCACCATCTGCATTGTCACCACCCTCAGCAAGTCGCCTATGTCTCATTATGACAGCTATGGCAGCCCCTAACATTTCTGCTCTGAGTGAAGCTTTTTCAGTTTTCACTTCTGTTAGCTTACTCCTGTCTTGCAGTGTCTCTTGAGAGAAACATTCTGCACTGCTGTTTGCAGTGTTTTAAGTGCTGGGCTGGGCTACTATTCTGCCTGTGTAATTGCCTGCATCTAATTGTTTTCACCTGCTAGCTCCAGCAGTATTCCCTGCTAACTTCCTACTACATCTGTTGCTTCCCTTTTCCTTTCTGTTTCCTCAGGGAGGAGCCGTGTGCAAACCAGCAGAAACACGCTCACAGTGGCTTACATGCGCGCACACATACTTACACGGTTCAGAATCTGCTTATTCAGATTAAAATGCGTGCACGCCCACGCAAACAGTGTTAAACATCTCCCAACACGCTGCCACATGCTCCGTCTGCCTTACACACGCGCACACTGCCTTACACGCACGCACACTGCCTTACTGGCGGCGCACACGTCAAGCATACACATCCAGCAAGAACTTTGGTGTAGGCAACAGTGTACACCTTCCATTTCTTGACTTTCTCATGCTTACTTAGTGGCACACCTCTTTCCATGATATCTGTCTGACATCTGTCATGTAACTCTAACCTCCAATGAACTGCATTTCTTTCTACCATTCCCCCCTGTGATGTCACCTATCTCCTACTCTGTTCCTCCCCCTTCTGTAACTCTTACACTACTCAGAATGTGCTCATTTGCTATGTGACAGTGGAATTCAGTATCCTTACACTTATTTGCATCAGATTGTCTACTAATGCTTAGTTACATCTCTTAGACTCAGCTTTCCCCCTTAGCAACCACTACACGGTGGCCATGTTGGTTTTGGTCTGCTGGTCCCTGCATTGACATTCCATGTATTGCATAAAACCCACATTTGTGGGTTTAAAACCTTCGTTTTTATGTTCTATGCAGCGCAGCCCGTTTGAGCGGGGCTGCGCTGGGTTTAAACATCGGCAATCACCGAAAAAAAAAATTATATTTTTTATATATTTGCATCAGGTTACCTTGCCAATGGCCACATAATTGGCCATTGGCATGGTGCCTGACACATATGCACCCTTTATTTGGAGCTGACATGGCTCCATTGCCGTTTTTGCAGAAACGTACTCAGTTGTCAACTGAGTACATTTCTGCAGCTAAAATGGCTCTTACACGGGCTGTTCTGGGCTTCCTGGATCGCTAATCATCCTCATTTGCATGCTATTCAGCTGCAAGTGAGGTGATTAGCTTATCCACGCCCACTCCGTGTAAGAGCCGTTTTAGCTTGACTCTTACACGGACTTTGGGCTGTTCCTGGATCGCGAAGGCTGCATGGAGTCTTACACTACTCTTAGACTCCGTGCAAGCCTTCGTGAATCCGGCTCAAAGACTTTTTAGAGAAATGAACTGCTAGCATTGTGTTCGTTTTAGCTATAGTATTTTGAATGTAACATAACGAGTATCTAACTGAAAGTAACCAAGGCCATGTTGTTTTCCTCAGGATGTTTCACATAAAAATTGTTTAAATCAGCAGAAAATCATGGGAAAGATGGTCAGCAGATGATGATCAAAAGGTGGTAATTTGTTACATCAGCATGGTAGGACAGGATTAATTTGATAACCTATAAAAATGAATGCATTTCCTGTTTCTGGTTAGACAAACTCTGTATTAGCACGTTTTTGTCTCCTTGCTGCAAGATTAAAGTGCCTTAACCTGAATCTACCGTGTTTTGATCATTTTTAAAGTATATTTTTCCTTTGACAGATGGGTCCTTCGGACCGGAATACGTATCTCTCGCTCTGGACCTAGGTCAGAATTGGGCCCGGTGGCATGCATCCGTATGGAGAAGAGGCCAAATCGGCTCTTCTGCTTTGAAAGACCTCCGACTGAATTGTCGTTCGAAAGAGGCCAGCCACTGTTTCTGATCTGGGATTGGAGGACGAGTCAACGATCCGGTGGATCAACTCACGGTCAGGTAAGGAGGAATTACCTTATTTTTGTTTCAAGATCAGGGACTAGTTACAGAATTATTTTTTTTTGTCAGGTAAATTGCTTATACAAATTAGAGACAGAAGAAGGTATTACTGTTTTTTGTCATAGATCAGGGAAACATAATAGGTAGACAGTTATTCTAGATAAACTGCAAAAGAGGTGTAGACTTGTGGTACCAAGTGATAGAAAGGGTTACGTAACAATTTACAGCTTAGCTAAGACACCAATGGGAAATCAGAGCACAAAAAGCTCCCGGGACACGCCCCTAACTGAAGACGCGAAGTATATGCAATTACAGCATTCTGATAATGTTAAATATTATACCAAATGGGTCGATAAGTACAAATTTGTGGGTAATTTAGATAAACTCGCACTTATGAAACTTGTAAAACAGTTGAAAATAGACGCGAAAGGCAAATTAAAAAAGCAGAGACAATTAGGAGTCCCTCAGGCACACAGGTGGCTTGAGGAAGCAAATCGTAGGGAACAAAGAATTAAAAATTCAAAAACGATGTTTTTAGACAAAGAAGATAATAATTTAGTAATAGCGACGGGCCCTCCTTCGCCCCCTCCCCTTCAGTTACCAGAATATGAAGCGAGTGGACGTGCTGATCCACCTCCGCTATACCCAGCTGTCCCTGTAAAAGCACAACCGTTTGTCAGGGATCCCATCGAGACCAGGTCTCGAACACGCGACTTGAGGAGGGAAATTGAATTAAATGAGTTAAATAGAGCATCACAAGCTATGAGCGAAGAAGAGATATGTCTGCTCATAGAAGTACTGAATCCTCAGGCAGGACAGGCAGGACAAGATCCGACTCTTTTAGTTTATAGACCGTGGACACCAAAAGATATCCGGAAAGCCACAGAAGGTATTCCCCACCCAAAAGTGAATTTTAGGAAGTTTTTAGAAGATTTACAAGGTATGAGATTAAGTTACCATTTAAATGGAAAGGAAGTAGAAAAAGTAGTTAGACAAATTGTTGGTCCAGATTGGCACATGATTTGTGGCAGCTTGTATCCTCGTGACGCACAACTTAGACCACTCCCACATACTGACACAGAACTAGATGGCAGAGTGAAAGGTCTGACAGACCGGATCTCTGAAAAGTGGAAGCCTAGGGCTGATTGGACTTGTATTAATCAATGTATACAGCAGGAAAAAGAAACAGTAGATGGGTACTATGCCAGATTATTAGAATGCTTTAACAATCATAGTGGCATGACAGTTCCTGAAAATCAAGCGAATGATTCCCCGTATGAACAACAATTGAAAAACGCATTTTTGAAAGGGTGCATTGCACCTATTAGTAGCTTCATTACGAAGCATATGATAGATCATCGAACAAGTAGGTTACAAGCCTTACTTGAATATGCTAGATATGCAGAAAGACATTTTAATAGTAAGAAGAAAAAGAAAACCCAAGTATTTTCAGCAGAAGATGGGTCAGAAGTATTTGTAGTACAAACTGGGAAAAAGGGTAAGAAAAATGCCCAGGGAAATAAACAATCTGACAAATGATCAGAAGATTTCAAAGAAAGAAAGAAAGAAAAAGGGTGAGTGTTTTAAGTGCGGGGAAAAAAGGACATTTATCAAGGAATTGCAGGCTAAATAAAAAGGCGACTACAGAAAATAAGGAGGATGTGAAATGACTATATGATAGTCAGGAATCATTGTGTAAAAGTGAACAGGAAAAGGTAAGTGTAAATGTGATAGCAGGTGAAGAGGATGTGACACAAGAGGTAGAGGATGTATATAAATACACAGACATAGAAGAAAATAAAATTTTGGACCTAGCTCTTTTGAGCTTAGACCTTTACTTAGCAGATACAAAACCGGAAGTGACATTTCTGGTGGAGGGGAGGGAAGTTAAATTTTTGTGTGACTCAGGGGCTTCACGGACCCTGATACACCCTTCCAAACTACCAGAAGATACAGAATCACCAGACTATATACTAGTAAAAGCAGCTAATGGACAGCTATATCGGGAGCCACTCTCCCGTGACATTATAATAATAGACCCTGTTTCAGGGATGACTCAGAAAAGTAAAATTGTAGTTTCTGCAAAATGCCCAGTGAACCTTTTGGGTAGAGATTTAATGCAGATATTTGGCATAGCAGTAGTTCCAACCATGCAGGGTATGGAAGCACAGCGACAAATGGACACTTTTGCAGTGCGACCGGAGGGTGAAATGCATTATTGGTACAGCCAGGACTTGGTTACGACTGGTCCAGGGGCAGTAACTGAAGAACTAATGAATGCAGCTATCAGCAAGTTCCCCTCCCTCGACATTGACAAACAGCATTTGTTGCACTGTACTCTATATTACTGTAATAGACCAGGTCCTGATAAAGATTATGAACTAAAATTGTTTCAGAACCATGCAAATAGGCTGGTATTGCGAAATTTGTACTGGGATACAGAAGAAAACAGTGTAGCAAGCTGTTCATTGCCCCAGGAATTTTTGACACTCTGCAAATCAAATCGACTGCCCCATGTTAGTTTGACTAAGAATAAACCTCTAAAATGGGCAGACAGGTGAAAAAGTCACGAGGTGGGAAAAACAGACAGAACTAGAACTCTCAGAACAAGGAGTACAAAAACAGAAATTGAATTGGATTACACAGACACACCCAGCTGTACACTCACAGGCTAGTGAGGATAGTTGAGTATTACTATTATTAGAAGAAGAGGAAAAAGCCTTGCGAGACATACCAGACATTCTCTGGTCAGCAGGGAAATCAGATGTAGGATTAATACGAACAGCAGGACCAGTTACCATAACTCCAAAGTCAGCTTTTAGACCCCCAGAAAAGACAGTATCCCTTGAGAAAGGATGCAGAGGTAGGAATCAAACCTATCATAGCAGCCTTACTCAAGGAAGGAGTCTTAATAGAATCCCCTGATTCACCATGTAACACACCCTTATTTCCTGTCAAGAAAGAAAACGGGGAATGGCGTATGGTCCAAGATCTACAAGCAGTGAACAATGCAGTTATACCTAGAGCACCAACGGTGCCAGATCTACATACCTTACTGAATGATTTAAAGCCAGAACAGAAATATTTTTCAGTGGTAGACATAAGTAATGCATTTTTCTCTATACCGATACACCCTGACAGCCAATATTGGTTTGCATTCACATTTCAGGGAAAGCGGTATACATATACCAGATTACCACAGGGGTATTGTAAAAGTCCAACGATATTTGCACAAGAAATGGCAAGGAAACTGGTGGGATTTATCCCACCGAAAGGTAGTCAGATTCTACTTTATGTAGACGACATTCTGCTGGCAGCCCCCACCCAGCAAGAATGCAAAGAAGACACGATAGCTTTGTTACAATTTTTAGCTACTCAAGGTCACAAAGTAAACAAAGACAAGTTACAGCTTTGGAGAAAACAAGTTAAATACTTAGGATATGTAATATCCAAAGAAGGTAGAATATTAGATAAAGACAGAAAAACAGCGATTTTACAAGCACCTAGACCAACTACCAAGAAGGGAATGATGTCCTTCCTGGGAACTTCCGATTGAATATTTAAAAAGCTGATGGCTGCACAGGATTTATTACAATGGACACCTAAAGCAGAAGCAGCTTTCTGTAAGCTGAAACAATCGATAGCATCATCCTTAGTTTTAGGATTACCAAACTATAACAAGCAGTTTATTCAAACTGTAGATTGTAAGCAAGGTTATATGACATCAGTGTTGACACAGCAACATGGGGACAAACAACGCCCCACAGCTTATTATTCATCGCAGTTAGATCCAGTGGTGCGATCTTTGCCCCACTGTGTACAAGCAGTAGTTGCAGCTGCAATGGCAGTGCAGGCTTCAGCCTCAGTAGTATTGTTCCTCCCTCTCACATTGAGAGTGCCTCATGCAGTCGCAATCATTTTACAGCAAGAAAAAGTAGCATATCTTTCTCCAGCTAGGCATCTTTCCTGTATGACCATTCTGTTGGGCCAAACTCATATGACAATTGAACGATGCACAACTTTGAATCCGTCAACATTGCTTCCAACCCCTGTAGATGGCAAACCGCACTGCTGCCTGCAGGAGATTGAGCAAAAGACACTACCTAGACAAGACCTTACGGATGTTCCCTTGGATGATGCCGAGGTGACATGCTATGTGGATGGCTCATGCAGGAGGGGTCCTACAGGACAGAACCTAGTGGGGTATGCAGTCGTTTCTGATACTGAAACTTTAGAAGCAAAATCTTTGCCACACAGCTTATCTGCACAAGCAGCAGAATTAATTGCCCTAACAAGGGCATGTACCTTGGCAAAAGGTAAGAAAGTAAACATTTATACTGACAGTCAGTATGCTTTTTTTACTGTACATGTTTTTGCACAACAGTAGAAAAATAGAGGAATGATAACATCTACTGGTAAACCGATTAATTATGTGCAACTTATTTTAGACTTGTTAGACTCAATTCAGTTACCTAAGAAAGTAGCTATTTGCAAATGTGTAGCTCATACAAAACAACAGGACAGAATTTCAAAAGGTAATACACGGGCTGATACAGCTGCAAAGCAGGCAGCTTCAGCCACAGAAACTTCTCTTTTGAACGAAGAATTACAACCCTCAGAGACTTTAGATTTAGAAATGTTAAAAACAATGCAGACACTTACTACAAATCTTGAGAAACAAAAGTGGATAAAACGAGGAGCAATCCTCGAAAAGGGACTGTACATCTCCAAGGAAAAAAAAAAAAATTTGCCATCTAATTTATTTAGATATGCAGCATTGTTGAGCCATGGGCAGAGCCAGGTCTCAACAGGGGGGATGGTACAGTTAGTGAATCGAGTGTTTACAACTTATGGGTTTACAAATTATACAAAAAAATTTTGTGCAGTATGCCATGTTTGTAACAAGCATCATGCACAAGGGGCATTGAAGCCTAAGCGAGGGAATTTTCCAAGACCACCATATCCGTTCCATACCATTTGTATGGACTTCATAGAATTGAATAAATGTGAGAATAAGAAATACTGATTAGTTATTATAGACATGTTTTCCAAATGGGTAGAAGCGTTTCAAACTAAAAACCCAGATGCAGCTATGGTTGCAAAGGTCCTTGTTAAAGAAATTATACCCAAATTTGGGATACCGGAAAAGATTTATAGTGATAACGGGACACATTTCGTGAACCAAACAATTCAGCAACTTAGTAATTACTTTGGAATATCATTAAAGAATCACTGTGCGTATCACCCCCAATCTGCAGGACTAGTAGAGCGGCACAATGGGGTACTGAAGAATAGGCTTAGGAAATTGATAGAAGAAACACAGAAAAATTGGGTGCACTGTTTGCCTTTAGCACTGTTGAGTATGAGAACTGTTCCAAATGTAAAGGAATTAACTCCTTTTGAAACCTTGTTTGGGAGGGCATATATACACCTCAGTGGAAACCTCTCAGAGCAGGAGGCTGACAGTTTACTTGCAGGATATATGAGGAGATTTTTGAATAACAAACTTTTGCAGTTAAATTCTGTTTCAGATAAAGAGCAACCGAAATCGGAAGCACCAGTAGCCCCAGGCACTTGGGTCTGGGTGAAGATTACGAAACGGAAGAATTGGAGCTCTCTGAAGTGGGAAGGTCCGTACCAGGTACTGCTGTCAACACCCACCGCAGTCAAATTCACGAAACGAGCTTCCTGGATCCATTTGACACACTGTAAACTGGTTAAAAACTTTGAACTGGACAAAAACCTTGTTACTGTTGCACAACAAGAACAAAATGGCCAGATACAGAGTGAGTAGAGACACTGAACAATTTCAAAACACTTGTACGATTGTTTTTGTTGCAATATTGATCACACTGTTCTTTTTGCTGTGGCCATACTTTTTCCCTGCCACAAAGGTTGAACTGATTAGATGTAATGAACCAAACATAGACTGGCATCCGAACTTTAACACTTATCAGGCAATTACACGTGTATATGCAGAGACTTTCAATGTTTTGAACTGCTGGGTCTGTACGGCCATACCAACAGCATACGGGGGTTTGTTAATGACTGCTATTCCCCTAGGGGTCAATGAGACCTGGGAAAATTTGGTTTTTGACACAGTTGCTATTAAAGCACAAGATAAGGTAGCACTGTATTTGCCTGTGACACAAAAAGGAATTGTATGTTTTTATAAAAACGACTCCATCCAAGTTGTGTGGAGTAAATGTAATGTTACTGTACAGTACAAATGTTATAGAAAACCAAATGATTTGAGTGGATCTTGTAGTACAGATTATGACTCATTTTTAAAATCTATGCATAAAACTCTTGATCAGGTACAGCACAATCTTGTACTTTTCAAACAGTTATCAGTAATAGATAAGAAAATGTTTCATGCAAGGCAGTCTTTTCGTAACAAAGTAATGACAAAGGTAGAGGACTGTTATTTTGTATGTGGAAAAAAGGCATATAAATGGTTACCTGAGAATTGGTCTGGCAGTTGTTTTTTGGGATACCTGGTTCCGGCCATCCGACACACTGCAGCCTTGCCTCAAGGGAGTATTCGAAATACTCGAGACGTAACCAAACAGACTGTTAAGAAACCAGAGAATCCAGTGGGACGAATTGAAGCAGGGTGGAAAAGCCATCGTGATGTGGGAACCAAACTTGTGCACATGGACTTGAGTGATGTTGTTATATCCTGGGCAGGTATATCACCCATGTATGGCAGAGTTAAATCAATATGGAAACTGCGAAAACTGTCTAAACTTCTCGAAATAATGAGTAATGCAACTTTTTCTGCCCTTGAACTGATAACTGATAAACTGAATGCCATAAGAACTGTAGTGCTTCAAAACCGAATAGCTCTTGACTTCACCCTAGCGATGAGAGGTGGGACTTGCGCTTTAATCAAAGAAGAATGCTGTGCGTTTATTCCTGACCATCAGCATGAGATCAACGATCATCTCGAGGTGATTCAGCAAGTGTCGGCCATGACCAAACCAGGTCCAAACCCTCTGACAGAGTTTTTTTCAAAATGCCTTTGGGGGGGTGGGGTTCCATCTTTATGAACATACTGATTGCTATTGGGGTAAGTTTACTCCTAATAGGAGCTTGTATTTGTTGCGGAATCCCCTGCATGAAAAAATTAATTAAGAAATTCATAGATATGTCCGTATCTGAAACTATGTATCAAAGTACTGAATTTAAAGAGCTGCTAGAATCTGAGATGCTTTCATAAAAGTTTAAACTAAATGACTTTCTTAACTGCAAATCCTAAATGGAAGAGGTTAGGAAAAAAAAGCAAACCGTTTATCCTTTTTTAAAAATAGAATAAAAAGTATTAACAGGAGGGAGATGTTAGAAAAATATGTATTAATATGTGTTTGCTTAATAAATTAATAATCAAGTGTTTTTAATATGCTTTTCATTCTATTTCTTATGCACTGTGATTTTTATAAATTGAGTTTCATATGAGGCCGAAAATAATCCTTATTGAAACTGCAGCATGCTTACTGAAACTTGTAAGTTGCCCTCTGACCTAATAACTGCTAGCACAGCAATATTCTTGTTTATGCCTTGTGGAAATGTACTTGAAAAACAGATGTTAATCTACTAGGTCAGAAGCATATGAATAGACAATATACCATTGAATAAATGTAATGATTTCAGACAGACAGCCTTGTTCAGAGGATGGGAACCTCTGCAGCTGCAGTAGTTAGAGATAAGTTAAAGGCTTTTTAGAGAAATTAACTGCTAGCATTGTGTTCGATTTAGCTATAGTATCTTGAATGTAACATAACAAGTATCTAACTGAAAGTAACCAAGGCCATGTTGTTTTCCTCAGGATGTTTCACATAAAAATTGTTTAAATCAGCAGAAAATCATGGGAAAGATGGTCAGCAGATGATGACCAAAAGGTGGTAATTTGTTACGTCAGCATGGTAGGACTGGATTAATTTGATAACCTATAAAAATGAATGCATTTCCTGTTTCTGGTTAGACAAACTCTGTATTAGCACGTTTTTGTCTCCTTGCTGCAAGATTAAAGTGCCTTAACCTGAACCTACCGTGTTTTGATCATTTTTAAAGTATATTTTTCCTTTGACACATTCTCTTGCATAGTACTAACACTGCACTTCCAAACTTTTTAGATACTGTTAATAAAGCCAGAGATAATGGAAAACTAGTGTCCTCTTTATTTCTAGGCTTGTCTAAAGCCTTAGACACAGTTTGTCAAGGTAAACATCTACGTCTAATGTCTTCACTAGGTCTGTCTCAGTCCACCCTTATATGATTCAAAAGCTATTTGTTCAAAAGATATCAGTCAGTAAAATGGCACTCCAGCCTTTCTCCATACTTCCTAGTCACCACTGGTGTGCCAAAAAGCTCCATCCTTGGTTCCTTCCTCCCCATTTTGCATTCTCACCAACACTCTCCACACCTCCACACAGTAGGCTTCCCTAATATAATGTGCAGACGACTTCACACTTATATGCACATCAGAAAACCTGGCACATCTCCGAAAAATTACTCAGAAAGCTTTTACAGTCACTGACATGTGGCTTTGTAACTCACAACCCATGCTCAACCCTCAACCCCCCACCAAAAAAATGCTTTTTTCCCAAATCTATCTCTCATGAAAAACAAAATTAAAAATCTTCGCTCTTAATAATACATTTATTGAAGTGAATTTTCTTACCATTATTAGGGAAGATAGTAAATGATAATCTTAAGTTAAACCTGCACATATCATATTGTATAAAAAAATCACCAAAAACTAGTGATAGTTTACAGGGCCAAACAATTTCTCACCAATGCAACTAAAACTACACTTGCACTAGTTACCTTCTCCCTTCCTTATTAACCTTCAGGCATCACAAAATGCAAAACTTGAATAATGCTATAATTTTGTGGCTAAATTTTCAGCAAACAGCCCTTTTGGAACCCACCACTGTACAGCAGTATAAAGGCTAAATTGGTTAGAACTACCCCATCAACTAACAGATACCCATCTTCTCACCACTGAAAAAATTATCCAGCATCTATCTGCTTGCCCAACAGTCAAAACCATTCCACAAAATTATGTTTCCATTCAGTCATTATGATCCAGTGACCAAAAATGCCTGTCTGTTTACAATCCTATCAGATCTATTGGGCATGGTCTTAACTCATACCATATTACTAGGGCCTGGAACTCCTTAGCTGTATCGGTCCTTTAAAACCATTATAAAAGGTTTTCTAGCCAAAATCTGTTCTGTTCTTGTTCATCCCCAGGATACACTATATCCCTAAATATAAAGAAGTACGTATTCATACCTTACACTTCCTTACTCCCCCTTCCTCGCTCATTTCTTTACGTCAGTTTCTCTCCCCTGGCTCTCTATCTAAATATGCCATATCTCTTTTTTTCTCCCAGTTCATACTGCAAGTTAGTATAATTGCATTATACTAACTTATCTTTAATTTCTCTAAACTGGCTAAAATGTCTCTAAATATTAAATCATTGTCAAATAAGCTGTATATTCACATTGTCTAATTTGGTATAGTTGTTTAAACTGCAGATTTTTATCATTTTCCATTGTATTATTTTTGAAGATTGTAAAATTATTTTTCCTAAAATGTTTTTGTAATGCTTTGGAGCTTTTCTATAGGAGGTCTCCACAGAAAATGGGTATCTAACCAGTGTGACTTTCCTGGTAATCAAATGTCAATAAATAAATAAACTGTGTCATTATTAGCAACAGAACTGGATAATGGTGATGCCTATTGTAATATGGTGTCATTCCAGTGAAGGAATTTGTCTCTTCAAGCAGACAATAAACACTATACAGACTAGAAACCACACCAAATAACTGAGCAGAAGCCATGGAGGTTTTTATTGAAAAGTTCTTGTTGCCTCTAAATAAAGTACTTTTAGTGATCTTCAGTCATTAAGACTGAGATAACCAAAAACTAACTGACAATCGCCATGTTTAACCCTACAGAACTGTGCAGCTTCAAGAAGCCATTTGCTTGGCCATCATAGATGCAGGCATTTGCATGATTTTGAAGAGCATCAATGCTTGACAAAAAAGTCAAGGTATTCAGCAAATATTTCAGTTTACGAAGTATGCAAGAAATGGAACCCATTTACAGTTTATTTACCGAGGACCACAATCAATAATAAGTAATCTCAATAAACATATTGTGGCAAAAAGAAATGTTAATTAGGAGAGAGCATGGTTTCATATATGCGTTTAGGTTAAAGAAAAATCTGTTGAAACTGTTGTTAGGTATGTATATGAACTGTCTAAAAACTGTGAGTTTGACCAGCCAAAAGATAAACATATTAGGTGTTTTACCACGATTTGGCTGGTTCAAAGTTTACAACAAGAACTGAACTTAACATTGAAAAAGACAATTCAGATTGCTAGAGGCTGAACTTGTAGAGAGACAAAATGCTAGTATGACTAGAGCAAATTATGCGTGTGAGTAAAAACATAAAGAAAATGGCAAATTTATTTAAAAGAAAACAGAATACTGTCCAAAGTAAAGGTATACATGAGAAGCAGAATGAATGGAAACTGGGCCTTAGCAAATGCAAGAGATGAAGATGGTGCAAGAATTCTGTCACGATGAGAAATTTTTCTGTAGTGTGCACAAACTATTGTTCCTGAGACTGGCTGACGTGTGCATGTTTCAGTGAAGACCAACATACTGGAAGTGGAATATTCCTCTTAAGTTATGAAAATATTCCATGTGCCAAACAGAACCAAACAAATTATTGCCAGATTGAAGCCATAATTTACTAGCTATGACATGCTTATCAAACTAATAGCAGATGATTTTATACAATATGAATCCAAAGAATTACAACAATTTGCTGATGATAATGATTTTAGAGATGCTACATCAAGTCTTCAGTATTGTCAGCCCTGCAGAGCTGGTCAAAGAGCAGTTCAAAGTGTTAAAATAAAATTGTCGCCAACCTAATCATCACAGATCTTATTGTCCCACTGGACAGAGTGCTACTAAAGTAAGTGCTGCACAACTAATGCCAGGAAGAAAACATAGTTCTAAAATAATCTATCATGAAAAGTGATAAAAATTCTTGACAAAACCCACAATTTTATGAAAAATGGACCAAAGATACGGGTCAAAAATCTGGACATTCTGGGAAAATCTGTAGAGTTGAGAGGTATGATAGTAAACGTAACCCTAAAAAATTCTGCTCATTCATTAAAGAAATCTTACATCTTAGCCAGAAATTCAATCTTAACACCTCTTCCAATAACTCACCAATCAAAACTGCAATAGAATTAATCTCTTATTTCATAGATAGTATAGCTTCCCCTCATATATTCCCAACCCTGCCCAACAGCCACATTCCACTACCTCTACCTTCAACTACTCTTAAAAAACTTAAACCATGCTCTTCTTCAGCTGATGACCTTCTGAGTACCTTAAAATAGCAGGCAATAGCATTGACTATCCTGTCTCAATCCTTATAAATAGGTCAATCCAGGAACCCCATGTTCCTTATCTATGGAAAAAATGTACACACTATCCCATTATGCAAAGGAGGAAATTCAACATACGTCATTAACTTTAGACCTAGAGCAATCATATCCCTCCTTTCCAAAAATACTTGAAAAAATATATTCAAAAAAATGTCTAAACTATCTCATGCAGGAAGAACTCCTATCCTCCAGATAACACAGCTTCCATCTCTCACATAGAACTGCCACTGCACTTCTAAACTTTTTAGATACTGTTAATAAAGCCAGAGATAATGGCAAACTAGTCTCCTACTTATTTCTAGACTTGTCCAAATTCTTAGACACAGTTTGTCAAGGTAAATGTCTGCGTATAATGTCTTCACTAGGTCTATCTCAGTCCACCCTTCTATGATTCAAAAGCTACATGTTCAAAAGATATCAGACAGTAAAATGGCACTCCAGCCTCTCTCCATACTTTCTAGTCACCACTGGTGTGCCAAAAAGCTGCATCCTTGGTTCCCTCCTCCCCATTTTGCATTCTCACCAACACTCTCCACACTTCCACACAGTAGGCTTCCCTAATACTATATACAGATGACTTCACACTTATATGCACATCAGACAACCTGGCACATCTCCAAAAAATTACTCAGAAAGATTTAACAGCCACTGACACGTGGCTTTGTAACTCACAACGCATGTTCAATCCTCAGCCCCCTCCAAAAATGCTTTTTTCCCCCATATCCGTCTCATGAAAAAACACAACTTGAAATCTTCTCTCTTACTAATACTATTATTGAAGTGAAGTCAAATACCAAATTATTAGGGAATATAGTAGATGATAATCTTAAATTCAACCTGCAAATATAAAATTACATTAAAAACCCACCAAAAACTAGGGATAGTTTACAGGGCCAAATACTTTCTCACCAATACAACTAAAACTACACTTGCACTACTTACCTTCTCTTCCTCGCTACATTATGGTACTCCCTTCCTTACCAACCTTCAGGCATCAGAAAAGGCAAAACTTGAACAGTGCTATAATTTTGTGGCTAAATTTTCAGCAAATAGCCCTTTCAGAACCCACCTCTGAAAAGTACTGTAAAGCAAAATTGGTTAAAACTACTTCATCAACTAACAGATACCCATCTTCTCACCACCCATAACATTATCCAGCATATATCTGCTTATCCAACACTCAAAACCATTCCACAAAATTATGTTTCCACTCTGTCATTATGAACCACTGACCAAAAACTCCTGTCTGTCCACAGTCCTATCAAATCTACTGGGCATGGTCTGAACTCATATCATATTACTAAGGCCTGGAACTCCTTAGCTGTATCAGTCCTTTAAAACCATTATGAAAGGTTTCCTAGCGAAAATCTGTTCTTTTCTTACTCATCCCCAGGGTACACTATATCCCTAAATATAAACAAGTATGTATTCATACCTTACACTTCCTTACTCTCCCTTCCTCACTCATTTCTTTACTTCAGTTTCTCCCCCCTGACTCTCTATCTAAATATGCCATATCTCTTTTTTTTCTCCCAGTTCATACTGCAATTTAGTATAATTTCGTTATACTAACTTATCTTTAATTTCTCTAAACTGGCTAAAATGTCTCTAAATATGAAATCATTTTCTAATAAGTTGTCTCCTCACATTATGCCTAATTTGGTATAGTTGTTTAAATTGAAGATTTTTTATTGTTTTCCATTGTATTATCTTTGAAGATAGTAAAATAATTTTTCCTAAAAAGTTTTTGTAATGCTTTGGAGCTTTTCTCTAGGGGGTCTCCACAGAAATTGGGCATCTAACCAGTCTGACCTTCCCGGTAATCAAATGTCAATAAATAAATAAATAAACGGGGTTATTATTAGCAACAGAACTGGATAATGGTGGTGTGTATTGTAATATGGTGTCATTCCAGTGAAGGAATTTCTCTCTTTAAGCAGGCAATAAGCACTATTCAGACTAGAAACCACACCAAATAACTGAGCAGAAGCCATTGAGGTTTTTACTGAAAAGTTATTTTTGCCTCTAAATAAAGTACTTTTAGTGATCTTCAGACATTAAGACTGAGATAACCAAAAACTAACTGACAATTGCCATGTTTAACCCTACAGAACTGTGCAGCTTCAAGAAGCCATTTGCTTGGCCATCATAGATGCAGGCATTTGCATGATTTTGAAAAAAAAAGTCAAGATATTCAGGCAAATATTTCACTTTATATGAAGTATGCAAGAAAGGACCACAATCAGTAAGCTCAAAGAACACATTGTGGCAAAACAAATGTTAATTAGGAAAGAACATGGTTTCATATATGTGTTCAGATTAAAAAAAAAATCTGTTGAAACTGTTGTTAGGCATGTATATGAACTTTCTGAAAATTATAGGTTTGGCCAGGCAAAATATGAGCAAATTAGTGGTTACATCACAATTGAGCTGTCTGAAAATTTACAAGAAGAAGTGAACTTAACTTTGAAAAAGACTATCCAGATTGCTAGAAGCTGAACTAGTAGAGAGGCAAAATGCTAATATGAGTAGAGCAAATGATGCGTGTGAGTAAAAACATAAAGAAAATGGTAAATATATAAAAAAAAAACAGAATACTGTCTAAAGTAAAGGTATACACGAGAAGCAGAATGAATGGAAACTGGGCCTTAGCAAATGCAAGAGATGAAGATGGAGCAAGAATTCTGTGACGATGAGACATTTTTCTGTAGTGTATAAAACTACATTAAAAAAGAAGTAGTCATATAGAATAAAACTTAGGAAGGTATTCAGAACCCATTTTCAAGGGATCATTGTCTTCTATACCAAACACTGAACTAGACTGGCAAGTCAAATCTCCAGCACATGGAATCCCAGTAAGCCTTAAAATTGATACATAAGCTGAAATTGCTGTTTTATCACTACCATGTGGTACTTACAGAAGTATCTAAAAGTGTCACAGTTGCACAAAGCAAAAGCACATACCTGTCGTTCTGTAGTTATATAGAAAGATTCTTATCAATATCTTAGTCTAAGAGGGACAAGTACGAATTCTGCTTTTATGTACTGGAATGTCCATGCATAGCTTATATGCTCAGTAGAACCATGGCTTATGATATGAGGTTGATTTTCCTGAATAAATTAAATGGGTGTCATTGTTTGTTGATAACTGTGAGCCAGTAAAGATAAGGTTAAAGCCTGATGCTCTCACATATGTGCTAACTAAACTCAGAACAGTACCATATGTTCATATAGCTCCATTTATCAAAAATAATGTTAATTTCAGAATATGTGTTAATTTAGCAAGCGTTAAAAGATGCATATATGAGAGAGAGAGAGAGAGAGAGAGAGAGAGGGGTTCACTCTACCTATTATACATTATGTTGTAGCAAAGCTGATCAAAGCCAGAGTGTTCTCCATATTGCATTCAAATGTTTTTCTTTATATATAACCAAGAGAAGCATAGTCAAAACTTAACAACCTTCATTACTCAAACTGGAAAACTTTAGTATTAGAAGACTGGCATTTGGTATAACTTTTCAGCACCAGGCACATTTCATTGTAAGATAAGCAGTAATTGTGGTTATCATGGAAGATGTGCTAGTGTTTAACCCTAATAAAAAATTGATATATGATTGGAGACAGTGCTCCAGTTTACTAAAAGCTCAGATTTGAAGCTAACTAGAGACAAATCCAGTATTCAAAAGTCTGAAATCCAGTGAAATCAAATCAGATACAAGAATGGTCAAAGCTATTGCAAAGCTAAAATGTGTATGACCATTCCAGGTCCCAGATATGATAGATATCTTGGGCAGGTTTGTACCAGATCTGTCTACACTGTTACATCCACTGACAAATGTACTAAAAAATGACGCACTTTGGTCATAGAAACATGTTCAAACCTAAGTATTCAGCAAAGTAAAATCTAATACTGATGTCTGCTCCAGTGTTTGCCAACTGTGATATTACTAAACCAACAGTGGTGAGTGCAAATGCCAGCAGTTATAGCCTATGGGCTGCCTTAGTCCAGATGGAATGTCCAAGCTTTAAGACCTATTGCCAATTGCGCCAGAATACTAACTTATGCAAACCATAAATATTTGCAAATAAAAAAATAATACCTTGCATGTTTGAGAACATGTGAATAGTTCTCAAGATACAAAATATAGCTAGAAAACATTCAGCTCCATACTGAGCACAAACTATTGATCCTGGGATTGGCTGACTTGTGTGTGTTTCAGTGAAGACCAATATACTGGAAGTGGAATATTCCTCTTAAGATATAAAAATATTTCATGTGACAAACAGAACCAGAAAGCAAATTATTGCCAGATTGAAGCTATCATTTACTAGATATGACATGCTATGAAACTAATAGCAGATTTTATAAAATATGAATCCAAAGAATTACAACAATTTGCTGATGATAATGATTTTAGAGATGCTAAATCAAATCTTCAGTATTGTCTATTGTCAGCCCTGTAAAGCTGGTCAAAAAACAGTTCAAGATGTTAAAAAAAATCTTCACCAACCTAATCATCACAGAGCTTATTGTGCCACTGTACAGAGTGCTAGTAAAGTAAGTGCCGCACAACTATTGCCAGGAAGAAACCAGTTCTAATATAATCTGTCATGAAAAGTGACAAAAAATCTCAAAAGATCTTTGCAAGCATTTTTATGCTAGGTGATATTTTTTCAAAGTTACCCATCCCTCAACTACACTAACCAGTGCACCTAAAGCTTGAAGGGAAAGTAAATGGTAGATAGCTGATGGTGCAGTACAAAAATGTGGATGATGCAATTCTACCATTGTAAGACCTAACCAGAAGCATAGCCAAATCATTCCTGAGTGTCTGAATGAGAATGTTGCATATCGGTTCATAGTTTCATATATGATTAGCAGGCTAATGACCACAGGGGTCCATTTTAAACTTAGCTATGCTTCTACAAGTTTTGATACCCCTGGGTAATTTTAAGGGGTATATGTAGGCTCGGGCAAGTTTGGTCAAGCATTTGCATGCTGCCTCTGTCTAACAGAGACATAGGTGCCAGATCAAGGATAAAGTCCCAATTCTCCATCCTTGGGTCAAAGTTACACTTGAATTAGGTTAGAGAATATATCTGCTTTGCCTATTTAAAAGAATGGGTAGTCTTTGAGGAATATTCCTGTCCCTCCCACTTGTCCTATTTATGTTGCAGACGAGGTTTAGGTCTCTAGATTGTGCAATTCTGATGCTATTTGTTTAGCAGATGTGCAAGAGGTCAATCACACTGGGATCAGAGGATACTATTTAGGCCAGGCATAGGTCTCCCTTCAGCAGTCTGTAGGAAACTGAGTACAGACACTGAGTTTTGAGGTGGCCAAAGTAGGATATCCTGCTTGTGCCCTTTATTTTTGTTAGGAACTAGCGCAAAGCAGAACTGTGAAACATTACTTGGAAAGTTTTCTGCTCTTACTTTTGTCACCCTTCATGATGAGGCTCCTGTCAGGCATTGCCTTGTAAAATGTCCGCACTCATCAGAGTTAAAGATGTCATCATCTATGAAGCATCTGGTGAAGTCTGGGAACTTTTTGATGAACTCTTCCACAACTTCTACTGGAACTTCATTGGATTCACCACACAAGACTTTCTGGGAGATCTCATGTGGCTGTTTAAATTTCTTGAGCCAACCACTTGATGCTTGGAAATCTGCCACCTCAAATTACTGTGCAAATTTTTTTGCAAATTCTTGGTTCGTTGGCCAAGAGATTCAGACGTTAACTACTTTCATTTGTTTCAACCAGCTTAATATGGCTTTAGTGACTTCATTGAGGGAAGTTTTCCTCCCTTTCTACTGTAGGTCTCTGCTTTCCTTATCATATCTTTCCAAGTACTCATGTTTATGTTTTTGGATGTTGCTAACTGTGGTCTTGATAACACCAAAATGTTCCGCCATCTTTCTTTGACTGCTGCTTTCCAGAAAATGTAGATCAACCTTTTCCTTCATTCTCAGCTCTGTGAGTTCTTTCTTTTGGGCCATCATGTCTCGATTAACTGTAAAATGTTTCACTAATTGTAGAATGTACCTACAATTCAGACCAGTCCTTCATGCTGAAAAAAATCTTCAGCAACATGTGATAAACAATAGGACGTTAGGTCTAATCCAACACGTGGTAGTAATAAAACATGAAAGAAGAACTTATACTAAAGAAAAAATAATACAACTAAGGGGCAAAGTCCACACTTTCTACCCCTTGGTGTAGAGTGGTGCATTGTCTATATGAGAAAACAAACCCACTCAGATTACATGGGAAACAATGCATAGCCTTCTGAGTTTATGAGAACAATTGTGACTGTACAGCCTCTTTTTCCTGGTGGCACAGAAGAATAAAGCCCTGACTAAGACCCAGGTAACCCAAGTTCAAGTAATGCTTTGAACTTTTAATGGCACAGGCAGGGAGTCTGGACATGCTTCTCCTGGAGGGAGGTACATGTGTGATAGGCATACATTTTTTGGGGGACATTCTTTCTTCTTCCCACAGCACTGACCACCAGAGTGTGTCCCAGTTCCTCTATTCATCTCTGGGTCTACTGACCCCTCATTTACCATCCCCAGACTCTCTATCCCTTTGACCAGGTTTGGGCTAGTGAAGAACTAGAAGGCATCTTAAACCCAAATATTATGCTGCAACCATGGAGTTGTTCCTCATTTTTGTCCCATACACTTTCTCCGTCATGGCATTTGTGCATAAGCACGCTTTGGCAGGCTTTTCTGGCATTAGAGAACTAGGCATAGCTCCTCGTGGTCCCCTGCAGAGTTCCTAAGCCAGCAGAGAGCAGAAAAAGCAACTTTCTTGATCATAAGTATTTTTTAAACTTTTTAGTTTGCATTTTTCGATCTTTTCAGCTTTTCGACTACTGTTTGTGCCTATATTACTGTTTTATTACCTTATTTTCCTGTTTTTGTGAGCTGATATTGTTGATTGCACTTGTGGGCTAAAGTATTGCTTTAACAAACAGGCTAATACACTCATGTGTACGAGGCTTTGATATCAATTAAGTCGAAAACAAAGCATTTACTGCATTTTTCTGTCTGTTTGCAAAAAACAAAAAATATTTCTCCTTTCCTAAACTTTCCTAGCTAGTTGTTCCAGTGATCAGATTTTGCTGATCCCTGGGCTTTGTATTTGGTTTCTGTGTTCCTCCATTTTCTTGTGTGGCCAGAGGTAGTTTCTTTACTCACCAGTGGGAGTGGGAGTACTGAGCTGCTTGTTTGTCCTCAGATGAGTGGTTAGAAGCAGCAACTAGTAATTTGTCGGCCATTTTGGGTCATTTCCTGTTAATCAGGTTTAAACTATTAGGGCTACCTTAAGTCCGCTCTTCAAATTTTCCCTTAAAACTACCTTCCTCAAAGTATACTACTGTCCTATTTAGTGTATCCTACAACTATAAATTATCTCTACTTGACTCCCAAGTAGACTATTCTCTATCTGTATCAGTACTTATCACCTCGATACAGCACTCTTGTTATAGAAAGTACCCCAAAAAGCAAACCCCATTTCGCAGTCACCCACATCACAGAGAACCTTTTGTTAAGTTTTTCTGTCTATTCCTTCTGGCATGTGGAGGGATCAGTTGCTAATGTCCTCTCCTGCTCAGCTGGTGAACCTAATATTGAGGCAATGTTACAATTGCCTCATGTACACATCCCTCTCCTCCTCCCACAAAACACAAATACATGTGAGAGATGCAACTATATGGCCAAACTGGAGGCTGAGCTCTCTCAACATAGGACTGGCATGACCAGACAGGAGGAGAAGGTAACCACACACACTATAGACCCAGTCTCACATAATACCATCACAACCTCAAATCATACACATAAACACACAAAGACATACACGGAGGCTCTGATCAAAAATCTACCAAAACAGCAGAGGCCACCAAAGCAGACACCCAAACAACTACCACCTCAGAACACAACACCTGCAACACATAGACCACACAGTCAGAGTGTCAAGCAGTCACAGCCCTTAAGGCAAAACACAATGCCAGACACACTAGTCATTGGTGACTCCATAGTCAGACACACCACCAGACTGAGTAAGGAGAAGGTCACAGTAAGCTGTCTGTCGGGTGCTAGAATCCATGCACTCAGGTCTCTCAACAGCAGGTACAAGTACGACTCAATCATTGTCCACGCTGGTGTTAACGACCTGGACTACATGAAAAGAGACATAGAGGAGCTCTCTGATTATGCCTGACCTTGAGCAGTATCCTACCTTCACCAAGAATGATGCCACAATACAGAGATAAGATGATCAGCTTTAACAATTGGCTTAAACTCTGGTGTCATTCAAAGGGGATCCTGGGATGACATGCTGGACAAGCCACCCATAGTGCCTTTTCCTAGAACAAAACAAAGAACCTCAAGATGCTCTCAGTATGGAGAACATCGATGTGTGACAGAAACCTGGTTCAAGGCTCCTGAGACCACCCCAGCACTATCAGGTTTTACCTCATATCATGCCCCGTTCCCCCAAAACCTGGACAATACCAAGAAAGGAGGAGGGGTATCCATATTCATCAAGGACACCCACACCTCAAGATTGGTGGCATCGAAACCATCCAGGTACAATTAACCATAGGCAAGACTGCTCTGCAATTTGTAGCATGTTACAGGCCACCGCAAACTCAGGAACCTCATATGGCCTTCCTGAAAACACTGGAGGGATAAATGTATCTCGAACACCATCATACTAGGTGACTTCAACTACCCTAATATAGACAGGGAACACTACTCAAGCCCAAACACTCTAGCCCAAAAGTTCCTGGAATTCATAAACTCAAATGCCATGGAACAACTAGTCACCATCCTTACAAGAGGAGAAAACAAACTTGATCACATGATCACGAACATGGGAGCACAATGTTCAATACCCCTCACTGGTGAGATCTGATCACAAACTAATCTCGCTGGAGGTCCTCATCCCACCCCCACCTGAAATGAAAAAGACCACAATAAAGAACACACTTCTAAAGACTAGTGTGGTCTCCTTTTTAACATTACTCAAACCGCTGAATCACTTACAAATGCCTTCTACCAGCACCTGCAATGGATCAGGTAATCCCAAGCAAAACAAAGACTCTTTGTACCAAAGGCAAGCGTCCAGTCTGGTGGACCCCAGCCATAAACAAACTCTACAACAAAAGGAGAAAGCTACTACAAGATAGAGCAAAATCCTTAAAAGGTAAGACACCGCTGATCACTATAAGTAAAAAGCTAAGAGCTCTCATAAAATCATCCAAAGCTAATTTTGAGAAAAAATAGCTAAGGACTCTAAAGACAACCATAAGGCATTCTTTAGCTATGTCAGAAACCTAGGAGGAAACTCCCAGATATGCTCAGAATTAGTTCAAAATGATGTGAAGATTACTGATCCTACAGACATTGCCAACATACTGGCTGAAAGGTTCAGTGCAAACTTCTCCCCCCCTCCCCCCCTAAAGGAGAGATATCTATACCAAATGATTGTAGCCCCCCAAACATCTCTAATGCCCAGGTGAGAATTGCTCTCTCCAAGGCAAAGAACACAGCATCCATGGGACCTGATGGTGTCCCCGGCTGTGTGCTCCATGAACTCAACGAGGAATTAAACCCACAGTTAGGACAGCTGTTTAATCTTAGTCTCACCTCTGTGGTCCCACTCCACAAACCCATTAGCTTGACAAGCCTTATCTGCAAAGCCATGGAGAGGATCATAATGGATCTCATAAATAAAGACATAGGGAACTTGCAGACTTTGGATCCAACCCAGTTTGGCTTTGTCAAAGGCAGATCATGCCTTCTAAACTTGGTTGACTTTTTGAAACAGTCACCAAGGCCATTGAAGGCAGTCCATACAGCCTACCTAGACCTGGGTATCATTGAAAACTCATCAACTTAAATGTAAGCCCATACATTACAAGATGGGTTGCAAACTGGCTGAGTGACAGAACCCACAGGGTCAGAGTTGCTGGCGCCATGTCAGACTCAAAGCCTGTCACAAGTGATGTCCCACAGGGCTCAGTCCTGGGCCCACTCTTGTTTGGCATCTACTTTTCTGAAGTACAAGCAAACACAGGAGGGTTATGGCTGACAAAGTTTGCAGATGACTGCAAACTTGAAAACACATCCGACACAGATATCCTTCAGAAGGGTCTCACAGAAACGGATAACTGGTGCCAGAGCCATGGCCTAAAGTTAAATGCCAAGAAATGCATAGTCATAAAAAAAAAAATAAGGTTACCCAGCTACCATATAGGTGGCAATCCCTGAACACAGAAGAAGTTATTAGGGACCTGGGAACCCAGGTTGACAGTAGCCTTTCATTCGACACTCATATTGCTAAAGTAGTTAGGAAGACCTTCTACATTGCCCACCTTATCATGAAGGGATTCACATCTAGATCAAGGGAAGTCATAGTCTCCCTATACTCATCACTCATCAGACCAAATGCCCCATTCGGAATGTATCTGACCCGACACTTGCAGCAGCTGGAGAGGCCACAAAGTTCCTCACCAAAAGGATAAAGGGTCTCAAAAATCTGTCTTATGCTGCCCGACTGAAAGAACTCCAGTTATATTCAGTTGCCAGAGGTGACCTATGCCTGACATACAAGGCCATGTCAAACCCAGATTTGATGAACATGCTTCATCTCAAAAATCTAGATCCCTCAGAGCGAGACTTAAACCTGCTGGAGGGATAGATTCATCACCCAAAGACTCCCTATGCTGTGGAACAAAATCCCGGTTTATGTGAGGCAGAGCACTGGCCTTGTTCAAGAGGAATCTTGACCAATGGATGGGAGATCGCAGATACACCCCAGGGGTTACCTCAGTGTCACTGCTCGACAGAGGCACAGCAAAATAATGGGCATAGTTTCTCCTAGGCTTATAAATGCCCTCGGGCAGATAGCCTAGTATGAACCTATGAACCTATGAACCTATAACACTCTGAGGGAGATGTGCAATGGGCACTCTATGCTTCTGCTTGGAGCTGATGAGGACAAGTCATCCCACCCTTCCTACAAAAAGCAGTCTTCCATCAGGATGCTCTAATCATTCTTTGTAGGAGGATCAGTCCTTCCTGCCAGAATCTTTGTCACACAAGTTGCTAATTGAACGTGAGCCACCTGAGCTGTCAAAAGAGCTTTATTTCTCTATGCATAGCACTTGCGAAAAGTTAGTCACTTTTGCCAAGTTTGTGGGTCTAAATTGTAAAGGCTATGGGAGGAGGGTGGGCTAGTGTTTGTCAGCAGGCTCGGACACATTGTTGTCTTAGACTGCTGTGAGATGATATCTCTGTAGCCATGTATCATGGCAGGCATCGTCTCAAGGATGATTTCATCCTATGGGTTAGGGCACTGCTAAAACCCGAGATAAAGTAAAAGGATCTGTTGTATGGTATTGCTAGTCTGCCACTGCTAGCCAGTGGTTTGACATACTGATAACCACACACCTCAGTAGAGGGAGTATATGTTAGTGATTGACCTGTGGCTGTTGGATCTCCACTTCAGGTTATGATTTAGCTTGCTGTAGTCACAAGGGTCTAGAAAGAGTGGTGTTTGGATCAGTGCATTATGAGAGGTGACCAAGGGCTGAATAGGGACCTCATGTAAGGTAAAGTAAGAAGGGAATTGAAATAAGTTGAAAAAACATGTGAATGCACAACCTGCTGAACACTAAAACTGATATTAGGAGTAGCAAGGTTCATCTACTAGATTCTATAACTGAGATTACAAATGGAAAGCTTTACAAAAGAGTAAAAAGAATGAGTCCACTTCTTTCTAAGGGCCCACATTCAGTCCTGGAATAATGAAATACAAATGTATTCCTCAAGAAATGTGCACATGGTTGTTGACAGAATTCCATTCAGACATGAATTACAAAGGATATAGTGGTGCTGCTACACCCCATCACCCCATTGTTGATAGACAGAGTTAAAGGGATTACCAACTTTATTTTAGCAATACAGAATAACATATTTAACAGAAGACATCATGAACAAAACAAGAAGGCATTCTCTGTGGCAAGAATATGGAAATCTAAGTTCAATATGTGTGCATAAGAATGAAATTACACATACACAGTATATAATGTACTTTTTTCTTATGGTCCTCTCCTGATCCATATTCCTAGCCATTTGAAGATGACAGCTGCCCACACCATCGTCCACATGTTGTGAATCATTAAAAAGTGACAGAAGCTGTCCATAGATTTCTAATAGATTCAAAGCAAGCTGCTAACTCAGCTGAAAATGAATGAATACATTTCTGATTCGGAACATACATCTGTGGCTATTGCTGTCCAGGTAACAGAGTTGAGAAGAAGGATAAGCAAAGTTACAGTTACCCCTAAGATGAAAAGTATGGACTGTTGACCAACATGCTCTCTTGTCTAGGCTTATTCAACCAGGTAAAGCTTGTTAGTGCAACTGCACATTATTTTGGAGGACTGTGGTAATATTACAGGAGATTGTCTCTTTGGGGTACCTGTCTATCTTGGGAGTTGATTAACTTAATTAAAGAGAATGTAGAGTGAACATTACTTAATTCCTGGGAGAGTATAAACTCTTGAATGACTTTGATACTGTTATTTACCTTGATTTTTTTTCTGTTTTAGTTTATGTTGTTTTTCCTTTGAGTTCTTGAATATCCTGTTTTTTTTTCTGCTTATGTTGACCATTTAGACTCTGAAGTGGACCACAGTGAAAAGGCAATGAGGAGACAAAGTAATGCCTGTGTATCTACATTCTGGATGATGTTGTAAGCAGACAGACTTGTGCAGAACCAAATATATGTTGTTGCCATTACTGAAACAGAATTTTCTTTCAGGCAATGAGCTGACAGTTAATCCTAATGAATTTTAGGAATGATCAGCTGTTGCCACTGAAGGGTTGGAGGGTCAGATTAATAACAATATTCATCGAGATGACTCTATTTGTATATAACTTCCAATGTATGCACTTGCTGTTTACATTGATTACAAAGCACTGGAAAAAGTGGAACAGGTGCCAACTTATAGGGGCACTGACTGCTTTGTGCCACCTTAAAAGAACAGTTTGACACTTTCCAAGATGTAAACTGTCATCTTTTCCCTGTACTCCTTCTAAGCAAACATGATTGCTTATTATACAATGACTCCCTATTAATATTCAAAAATGTGCACACTGATTGGCCAGCCCAGCCAGCGTGCCCATTGTAAATCCCACAATATACCAATGGAAAAAGGTCCAGTCGCCCAGACTTTTTTCCATTTGTATAAAGTGCCCCAAAACCTTTTTTTTACAATTTAAAGAAAATGGAGCAACGTGGGTTCATAAGTTCATAGGTAGGTACTAGGCTATTGGCCCTAGGGCCTGTACAAGCCTAGCCAAAAAGGTACCCTGGCTTTCGCCACCCAAGAAAATTATTTTCCTGTGCCCCTGTCAAGCAGAACCACAGAAGTGATCCCAGGGGTGAATTTCCACCCATCCAATCATCAAGATTTTTTTGAAGAGTGCTAATGAGGAACTTTGTTTGACATATATAGGTAGTTTGTTCCAGAGTATGGGAAGTCTCTGGGACAGGAATCTATCCCTCCGGCATGTTCTGTTTATTGTGGTGACAAGGTTTAGGGCCCTAGAGCATGTAGCTCAGAGGGATTGGGATTTCTTTAAGTGGAGCATGTCCAACAGCTCTGGATTTGACATAGCTTTGTATGTTAGGCAGAGATCGCCTCTGAGTAGGCGATATGCGATGGAGTAAAGCTGGAGTTTTTTTAGATGGTCTGCGTAAGGCATCTGTTTGAGGCCAGTAATCCTCTTTGTGAGGTATTTGTGGGGCCTTTCCAGTTGTTGTAGATGTCTTGTGACTTTCTTTTTTCCGTTGCTTCCTTTTCAGAGCATTGATGCACTGGGTATGCATGGGAATGCAAGTCCCTTACGCATGCGCAGTATATCAAAATGAAGACGCATTATATCACAACCGGCAGAAGAACAGTAGTCTGCCATTATACAAAGACAAGTAAGTATTTTTTTCTTAAATAATGTCATTGTATAATAGCAATAACCAACTCCGTGGTTGTGGTAGATTTACCCACAGTTGCCTTTATTTAATCACTTGGGCTTCGCCCTTGTGATTAAACCAAACCAACCATGGGTAAATCTTCAATATACCACACCACATTGTCGGTTATTGCTTAAATAGCAGTGTGCAAACTATTACATTGTTTTATTTCTTTCAAATGTAGCAATAAGTAATTAGGTTCCTACAAAATAAACATTTTGATACGCTTTCTGTGCTATCCAATTTGTAATAAAAATGTCTATTAATGCAACTACTTAAAAACTTGCTTAAACTTATGACCGTTTACAAGCTGTCATAAAGCAATCATGGTCATTTTTAGACTGCATTTAGGTTTCAAATGGCTGCATTGCTTTAGGAGCTAATTGTTTTGCTAGATGTATAACTGACTTATTAAGACTAGTCTTTAGTAGAGCTGGGGGATGGCATCCATTTGATGTGTAAACTATTAGCTTGTTTCTTTGGAAGGACTGGATCTAGAACAATTTTATCTTGCATGTAGGTTATTTAGTGTTTAAAACTTGTTTAATATTGGAGTTACATATTTTACTCCTTTCTTGGGCTAATATTTATGTGGTAGTTGTAACTTTTATTGTACTTTATAGTATGATACTTATTACATTGCCTAAATACATTCATCTAAGAAGAACATTGCCAGTCTGCCTTATTCACAATACTTTTCTAAAGTGGAAACAACTTGAACTAGATGCCTTTTCTTCTTTATTTTAGTTAAAAGTTTGTTAACGGTGTTGTAATATTCCCTGACCATTACAGATGGCCCATTATGGATTTGTGTTCTTTATTGAGATGTTCTTTTTCTGAGAAAAGTTAGTTATCACTTTCATTGCAATTTCTCTTTTTGGAATTTTATTTGTTGGTGTATTAATTTATTGTTTTTATTTTATTTTTATTTATTTTACATTTGTTAACCGGGAAAATCTGACTGGACTAGGTTCATTTACAGTGGAGGGGAGAAAAGCTCCACATTGTTAAGCAAAAGAAAAATATTTTTATGCAGAGTAGTACAAGTTAAACAAGAGAGAAATATTTTTATACAGAGTAGTACAACAAACATGTACATCATACAACAAAACAATCAGATATTCACTTTAAAAATGCAAGCAGACAAGACACCTTTCAGCAATCAGAGAAGTTACAAACAGCAGGGATTAGGAGCTACTTACAGGCTCGGCTAATGGCTGTTAGGGTTTTAGTCCCATAGAGGATTACAGTGACTATCTTGGTATTGGTGAATGGATGGCTGTTAGGGTTTTATTCCCATAGAGGATTACAGTGACTAATTTGGTATTGGTGAATGGATGGCTGTTAGAGTTTTAGTCCCATAGAGGATTACAGTGACTAACTTGGTATTAGTGAATGGATGGCTGTTATGGTTTTAGTCTCATAGAGGATTGCACTGACTATCTTGGTATTGGTGAATGGATGGCTGTTAGGGTTTTAGTCCCATAGAGGATTACAGTGACTGACTTGGTATTGGTGAATGGATATAAGGAGGAAAAGGTAGGAAAGCCTACATTTAAGTAATGCAAGGACATAGCCAGATATTCATCAGATGGGATTTGAGGGAGTTTTTGAAGTGTGAGGTGGTGGAGGCAATGGTTAGCGAAGGTGAAAGGCAATTCCAGTTTCTAGCAATGGTGTGGGAATATAGCGCTTTTCCTGCAGAATTGTTTGCTTTAGTGATACAGAGAAGAGATTTGTCACTAGAGCGGAGAGGGAAATTTGCTGTGCAGTGGGTAAGTAGTTGGGTTAGTGATGGGGTTTTAGCAGGGTAATTAAGAATATTGTAGACAGTAACTAGCTGGTAGTAATTAAGTAGTTGAGGTAGTTCTAGCCAGTTTAGGTCCCTTAGAGCAACACAGTGATGCGTTCTGAAGGTGGTGGTTTTAGCAAACTTGGCAATCTTATTGTAACATGATTCTAGTTGGTCTAGATCTGTTTTTCTGATGTGGGTGAAAATTGGTGCTGCATACATTACTGTGGACAATAGGTGAGTCTGGGCTAGGGTGCATAACTTCGAACATATGGGTTTGACCATATAGCATTCGAAGTTGTAAAACTTTGACAATGTGATATAGACCCAAATTTGTTTTTCACAAAAAAACATAACTTTATTTCCAGATAAACAGAAGAGACACATAATTGTCAATAAATTCATCATCATTACCATGAAACCAATGATTAAGAAGGAAGTAAAATGCAATTATGTTAAGTATTATATAAGATCACAATATAAACAATCGTATGAATTCACCATTAAGTATAATGCAAAAAATGATAGCTTGCTTGATAAGATCTGACATTTAGATATAAGTTCTTTACAAACAGAGGTAATATCTATTAGAAAAAAATGAGATATAGAACATGTCATGCTTGCAAGTACATAGTGCTTGCCACCCTCTGAATGTGGCTTGACTAGTTAGGTATCATGAAACAAAGGTATTAACAGAAGCGATGGCTGGCATAAAAACACCCTCCTAGAATATCATATATTGGTCTCTAGTTTCCTTAGGGCCTTAGTTGCATACCTATTAATAAAAAACAATAATATTTGATTTAGGTTACTAAGCAGAGCTTTCCAATGTTTGAACATAAAGTCCAAAAATGAGTCTCATATTACTGTTATACAAATCAGGAGCTATTTTTCTGTGTAGCTATTGTGCCCATGTATGCTAAAAAGCCATAATACTGGGGCATTTTCCTATGGCAGATGGTGGCCCATGACCCAGATTATGGCTTTTATAATAACATCTCTTATACTATTGGGTGCTGCTGATCATATGAAAATAGCTTGCCTCTGGAGTATTAAAATGCCAAGTCCTAGTGGAAGTTGACTGACCTGAGGTAAATTTATATTTATTTATTTATACATATATAGACCAAACCAACACCAACAACTAAAGGTCTAACTGTGCCAAATAAATATATAAAGAAAACAGCAAAGCACAGTACAACCACCATGGCAAGCAGCATAAAAATTTAAAGAGACTAAATAGAACTGTATTTAATAAAAATCAGGATAAGCGCTTTCACATAAAAATGCTTCATCAGATCTTCAGTATACACAAACCAACAAATACATTTGAAAAGCACATTCAAAAAGAAATTACCCTATCGAACAGCTAGGTCAATTAGTGATGTAATGGCCTTGATTTCAATGCTGGCTTTAAAGGAACATTGTAATTTAAGCCTGGTGTTCAATGTGCCTGCAATGTGGCAATCCACCTCATCCCTCAGAGCCACATGCTCCAGGGATCTATACCTTGTCATCACAATAAACCAAACATGCTGGAGGGATAGGTTCCTGACCCAGAGACTCCCCTCCTCTGAAAATAGATTGACCATACATGTCAAGCAGAAGTGCCTTTTTCTTTCAAAAAAAGGAAAACTGACAATTGTATGGGAGAAAAATTCACCCCGGGATCACATCAGTCGCCTGCTAGACAGGGGGGAGGGGGGTAGTAAAGGAAATAGTGTGTGGGAAGGGTTGTGGGGCTAGGCTCTAGCTAGGCCTTAGCCCTAGGCTAGATAGCATAGCCCCAAGAACCTATGAACCTATGTCCCCACCTCTGGCAGACTTTGGTATTACCAAATTACAGTACAATACAAGGACATAGCCAGGTATTCATCAGATGGGATTTGAGGGAGTTTGTGAAGTGTGAGGTGATGGAGGCAGAAGTTAGCGAAGATGAAAGGCAATTTCAGTTTCTAGCAATGGTGTGGGAATATAGCAGTTTTCCTGCAGAATTGTTTGCTCTAGTGATACAATGAAGAGATTTGTCACTAGATCAGAGCAGGCAATTTGCTGTGCAGTGGGTAAGTAGTTGGGTTAGTGATGGGGTTTTAGCAGGGTATTTAAGAATATTGCAGACAGTAACTAGCTGGTGGTAATTAAGTAGTTGAGGTAGTTCTAGCCAATTTAGGTCCCTTAGAGCAATACAGTGATGTGTTCTGAAAGTGGTGTTTTTAGCAAACTTGGCAATCTTTGTGTGTGTATACTGAGGATCTGATGAAGCATTTTTATGTGAAAGCGCTTATCCTGATTTTTATTAAATACAGTTCTATTTAGTCTCCTTGAATTTTTATGCTGCTTGCCGTGGTGGTTGTACTGTGCTTTGCTGTTTTCTTTATTTATTTATTTATACAATTTGTTAACGGGAGTAGAGCTCTGATCCCATTAGACTAATTTCAGTCTCATTCCAGAATGTGAACACACATCAACTGCAAAAAATAATTTATACAATAAAAGAGCACATTGAATGCAATGGGATTGTTAATATACAATAGAAAAATATTTAAGTAGGTAGTCAACAGAAGGTACTGTATTTACATCAGTTATAGTAGCAGCACATTAGACGTTAGTGGACAGATACTATGGTAAAATGATAGGCAGTATCTCAGGAGGGTTTTGCCAAGCATGCAGGCACTGTGAAGTAATGTATATTGGATAGGTTATGGGGTAAATTAAGCTGGACAGTAAACCCATCAAATTGCTGGTGTATTAATGAGAACTAATTCTCACTTAAAATTTGATGGGTATATGATGTGTTCTGGAATGTCTGTTTATACAATAAACTTACTTTAAGACTGCCAGTGTATTTTTCAATATTAATCATATGCTGATTTAACCAATACATTACAGTATCATCTTCTAGAATGCCAAGATATGTTTTGTGAAAATGACACATCGAATCTGAAGATATTGCCACCATAATAATCTTTAGTTTAGCATTTTCTTCTTGAAGGTTTAAGCAATCCATCTTGTTATCAGCATGATTCTAAATATCCATTATGGATATTATGCCTGCTGCTATCCGATCAGCCCAATAAGGGTATTTCACTTTGATTTGAAAATAGGAGGAACATCATTTTTTTCATAAAATACCGTTAACTGAGTTCCCCTTCCATTTCAGAAAAGTTTTTCTGCTTATTCTACCCAGCCACCTGGATCCCATACCCTGGATGAGAGATGTTGAACCTTTTCTATATTAGCCTGTATAATGTTTCATTCTATACATAGTCATATAGGTCTGGTTTCATACCGGAGCATATGCATGTGCATATGTATGTATGTTGTGTATTGGGGATGTAATCCTCTTTGCCCAGGAAAAGGTTTTAACTCTCTTACATTTACCATGGGTCTTTTGGGAGTACAGACTCTAGGTCCTTTTCTGTTCCTCTTTTATTTGCCAGAAGATCAGTTTATTGATACACCCTGTATTGATATATTCCTGTTCCAGTATCTTGATTTTTATTCTAAATGAGTGATTTCCCTCTGTCCACTTTTTTTTTGCAAATTTTCTGGCCTAGATTCATACTTCAGTTTTAAACCAGCCCTATCGGTGCCCTTGCCTTGGTCAGAGGAAAGGGTTTTGGTGAAAAGATCCGGTGTTAGTACCAGGTCATGAAGGAGGAATAAAGGTGACTTGTCAATGCTATTAAGCTGTAAATCAAGGAAGGTAGGTTTGTGTTCTGGAAAAGTTTGAAATGACTATGTAAGGGGTAGGTTTTTATTGACTTAAAGGACCAGTTGAAGAGGATGGGGCTCTGATCGCATAGGAATGACAGAATTAGGTGACTGGAATTAAATACTCACAGAAGGATTTTGACATAACATCCTAATGTTTGTTCATCTTTTGGTCATATTTGTAATGATAAGATCTAGCATTGTCTGTTTTCCTGTTTGATGGCTGAGTCTGTTAGGACCCTTTACTCCCTGTTTTAAGTTTATTTGTTCAAGAAGCATTTTACTGAGTAGTTTACCCTCAGGACCAGTTGTGTTTTGATTTAGGTCTGCAGTAAATATTGTGTTTTTATATCATCCATTTGTCAATATTATGGTAACAGATGATGGCAGGGTGGCACACATACCAGAGATAGATAGTTGGGTGTGATTTCCTAAAATTGTTAGAAAAATCTAGTTTGAAGCTTTGTCATTGGTTTGATTTACAATGTTAAAGTCTGTTATAAGAACGAATTTTATTTTTATTTTATTGGAGTTAATCCTGCAAACATTCTTGGACCAGGCTTGAAATAATGCAGGATTTTATAGTTAGATTGGATGACAGAAGAAGAGCAGCAGTTGTCTTTTAGCCAGGTCTCTGTGATGGCTAAATTTTGAGGGTTTTCTGTGGTAATCCATGTGTCAAGTGATAACTGTTTGTTATTTACACTGCAAGTTTTAATGCATGCTATTATGAGGTCCTTGTTTTGGGGTGAGCTGATTTTTGTTTAAACTATGGCAGGGTTGGATGTGCTGAGGTTTGTTAGTTATAATGGACCCGGACTGGAATGGATATCATCAGATCTAAGGATCTTACATTATAGAGAACCAAAGTTTTCTGATTATAGAGGGAAGTAATGCCTGTCACAGCAAGAATATTTGTAATATGAATCACTTTCTTGTTACATAGGGTCATATCTTGGAGTAGTAATGTAGGTGAAAGAGTATCTGTTTGGGAATTGTGAAGGAGCTTGGTGACTGGCAACAGAGAGTCATTAGGGGATTTACTAGGAAATGTATTTTCCAGGTACATACAGTTAATTAAGTAAAGGATGACAATGGTGTTTGTGTCGAATAGTCTTGTGGTAGATATTGCTATATTACAAGAGAATAGTAGATTCCTGTTCATTTGCATTGGGGTTAAGGAGAGACTGGGAACTGAGGAGAATATATGGGCTGTCTGGGTGTAGGGCAGAATGAATAAAGTGAGAAGAAAGCTGAGTGGAGGAGACAGACCTATGAGAACAGCCTAGCTGGCACTAGGGAGATATTAGCCACACCTGTGAGAACAGACTACCTGGTTCTCTGGGTGAGAAGTGAGAGGCTACACATGGACACAGGAAAACAGATTTCTGTAAACATTTAATTGTGGATGGAGTAACAGCACAGCTGCAGCTAGACAGAGGGAAGAGAATTTTGGCAGAACAACCTATCTGCCACCTAGGATGCAAAGTGTGAGAGTATACAGGAATACATGTAGCCATACTTGCATGCAGGTATGCAAAAGAGTAACAGTGAGAGTGTTAGATGAGAGAATCAGAGTAGCTGCCACAGTAAGATGAGAGTAGAGTTTCAGGAAAATATTCTGTCTGCCTTCTAGTCTGTGAAATAAAAAGGTATACAAGTGTGTAATACTTTAAGTATTAGTGGGTTAGAGAGCATGCACGTATGTAATAGATTAAATGTGAGTGTGTTAGAGGATATACAGATATGTAATAGATTAAATGTGAGTGTGTTAGAGGATATACAGGTATGTAATAGATTAAATGCGAGTGTGTTAGAGGATATACAGGTATGTAACAGATTAACCATGAACATTTTAGAAGGTATATAAGAATGTAATAGATTAAGTACTAGCATGTTAGAGGGTATACAAGAATGCAATAGATTAAATGTGAGCATGTTACAGGGAGTTAGAGAGGAAAAGCTATCTGTTTACCTACCACCAAGAAGTGGCTAAATATTGAATAGGAGAACAGCCTATCTGCCACCTAGGCTGAGAAATGGGAGGCTACAGAAGTATGCAAGAAACAAGAAGGCATCAGAGAGGAGAAACGATTGACCTAGCCACCACTAAGGTTGAGAATGGAGAGCGTTTGATGAACCTAGGTTGTGAATGATAGGTGTCGGAAGTACATCCCATAAGCCACCTATTAGGCTGAGAAATTAAAGACTTAGTTTTGCGATGGTATATGATGGGCATGAAACAGTGCAGCACTGGGGGGAGTAATGGTGAAAAAAGAAATGGCATAACTGTTATATTGATTGAGACTGGGAGGTGTAATCGGGAAAGGGGGTATTTCAATCGAACTTAGAGGAACAGCATATCAGCCACTTAGACAGTCTTATTGGTTGGATGTGGGGCTGGAAAATGTGCACAAGAAGCTGCAGCTGTTAGATATATCAGTGCTAAGAAATGTGTTTAAAGTGAAGAGTGTATCTGAGGAACTCAGAGGAACAGCCTATCTGCCACCTAGATATCTCCCAGTTGGAAGTGCACTCAGAAAGGTAGAAAGGTACAGAGACGATTAGGTAAAATAGTTAAGAGGTGTGTTTGAAAGGAGAATTAGAGAGTGAAATGAGAAGTGGTGAGGAAAGAGTAGAAATATGTAAATGGAGAAGATATAGTAGCTGTTCCAGTATTGACTGTTTAGAAGGAGACATTTTGAAAGAAGGGTGTGTCAAGGCTTTATAGACAGAAACAGCCTATGAGAAGTTATTAAGGGAATAGTAGCTGGGATAGGAATAACAGTGAAGTGCCTGATTAGGTTGTTTTTGATTGGATGAGTGAGTGTAAACAACTGGATGGGAGGAGTGACTATGGATGGGAATAGGGTGAGAAGTGAAGCAAAGCCACAAAAAGAGTGGCTGATGGAGTGGGAAATTTACCTGTATCCCTATTGCTGCCAGAAACAATCACTGATACAAAGTCACAGTCTCCCTGCATGGGGTGCTTGGGAGGTGAAATGCAGGAGCTGTCTGTGTGCAAAAGCAAAACCTAGCTCCTTCTTTAAACCAGCATTGCTTCCTGTTGAGGGTGTCATGCCATGAAGTAGGGAAAGATAGTATAGTCTGTACCTACGGGCCAAGAAACCTTTGAGGAAAAGAAACCGGCTTTTGCTACATTCAGGAAGTTTTTTTCCATTCTGCTGAGCAACGCTTAACTACAACTTAAATTAAATGTAATTCTTGTTTTGAAAATAAATCATTAACACTAGCCAATTTAACTTAAGTTGCAAGAGTACAAAGGGACTCACCTTGGTGCACTAGTAATCTGCACTTACATAAGAACAGTCCTTGTTTGAGCAGAGAGTCTTTCAACATTTTTAAAAATGATTCCCAGTGCTTGAAGGGGTTTGTGACTTGAAAGGGATGGGATTTGCACAGTGGAAATCAGAAGCCGAGAGATTGGAAAAAAAATAATAAATAACAGAGCCTTGCATAAAAGAAACAGAGCAAGACTTTGCTTGAGTGCACAGCTGTGAAAACATAAACTTTCAGCTGTTTCTAATGGCTTGTGAAAAATGCCTAGTTAAGCAGTTGTTACCAACACATATATTACAGGGTCATAGGTGTTATAAGGAAAATGAGCTCTGATAACAGTGCTGCTCTGCCAGTAGCCACCCTTGGGCCTTGATCCTCATTTTAATGAGGACTAGGCCAATCATGACAGGGGTGAATTTATGAGCACCTATTTTTCTGTCCAGCTCCTTTTCAAATGCAGACAATGTATGACACCGCTTAACTTGGAGATGGAGTTTGTTTCAGAAGTGGGATATGCACTACATGACAACTCTATACCTCTTCCTTGTCTTATTTATTTGTTGGAGTAGATTTAGATCTCTGACCTTAGTGTTACCTGCACTATTTGATTTATTGAGGTATAAGAGTTCTTTTGCCTTCTTTGAAGGTTGAGCGTTGGGCTGGCAACTCGGCACCGTAAAAATCCATTGCCAATCATTAGCGGACCGGAGTTCCGCTGTGGCGACCCCTAACCGGGAAAAGATGAAAGACAAGAGTTCTTGGACTACCCAATCCCTTATAGCCCTATAAGCAAGACACATATTTCTCTTAAGGAGTCCCAATAAAACTAAGTAAAGGGGTAAAGCCTCCAGTCTAGCTTTGCAGTTCAGATATTTTAGGACCCTGATATTTTTAGTTACAAACCTTTGGGGCCTTTCCAATTGTTTGTTATGCTCACTAGGGTAGATGCCAAAGGGGACACTGTACTCAATGATGGGTCTAATGAAAGTAGAGTATGAAGATCTGAAGACATCTTTTGATCTGGAAGGAATGCTTTTGCTATTAGCTGCACGAGGTAAAAGGATTTCCTAACCACCCTTCCATCATGATGCTCAAATATCAAACAGTTGTCTAATCATGTGCCCAGGTCTCCCATAATTTTTTCATTTTGATGTGATGTGTTACCTAGGTTATAGGCTACAGCTAGGCGGTGCTTACCAAAAGCAACAGTGCTCCACTTTTTTGCATTGAGCTTGAGCTCATTTTCAGTACATAAACATTTGAGAATTGTAAACTCACACTGCAGTGCAAATATGTCAGAAGGGAACTTGACGAAGAATTCTGGCTTACAGTCATTCATGAACTTTGTCAATAGAGTCATATTTGATAAGTGGTAATCTAAGAAATAAACATCAAATAGCAGAACTTTCAACAAAGATCCCTGCAAAACTCCACTGGTCACCCACATGCTCTCAGAGGATGAAGCCCGAACTCTTATTGTGTGAGTCTTGCCTACAATCCATGTGGCTAATCTCCTAGCCATGTATGGGTTAATTTGGAGCTCTTTCAACTTGTGCATTACATTTGCATGTGATATGGTATTGAATGACTTGGCTAGGTTAAAGTACACTGTGTGGAAAACCTGAACACAATCTACAGCTTGAGTAATTCTCTCAAAAATGTTTACATGTTTCTTTAGGCAGGAACTACCCTTGACAAAGCCAAAATGCTAGGGGTTGAGTCTGATGATATTTTTGATATCATAACTAATTAGGTCACTTATGACACATTCTATAACTTTGCATATAAAACTCTTTGGATTGATGTGTCTGTAATTTCCAGAGTCTGAAGTGGGGCCACCTTTGTAGAGTTGCATCGCAACAGATGTGCCACTCTTGTGGGACAAAGCTGAGTGTTATGAGTTTAGGAATAGTTATGCGAGAGTAATGCATTAAAATAGCCCATAACCACTATAGAGATGAAATGCTAGGAGTGCCGCTATGTTAGGAGTCTTATTAAATGCAACTTTGTACTTACAATCTTTTGCCAAAAATGAATATTTATTCATTTATTTATTTATTTATATTTATTTACAGGAAAGTCCAGATAGGAATTAAAAGCCCCTTTCAGAGGAGGAATTGGGGAAAAAAGTTCCATGACTACACATACCAAGTTATTATTATTATTATAATTATTATTATTATTATTATTATTATTATGTACAAAATATCTATTAAAGCAATAGCAATTATAAGGTCATAACGTAGATGTATCATGAATTCAGCAATGTCTAACACTCATACTTTAAAGTGAAATTTTTTTATCAAAATTATGCATTAAAGACATTTCTATACAAAGATACTATTGGCGATAGTAAAGCAATAAAGTAGTGATGGGGTAATGATAACTGAATGCCCAGGTTGGGTTGATACAAGTATGAAAGAATATAATATATCTATCTATCTATCTAGTAGAAGAGATAGTCTTGGTTAGGGATAGAAAACAACATTAGTGTCAGGCAAGACTGAAATAATTCTGTGAGTGATGAATTAGTGAGGAACGTAAGGTGCAATATATGCATGGGGAAGCATGTGCTGGCCAGAGGCAGATATGTGTTTAGGATAAGAAGTAGATGACCACCTTGAGAAGGTCAATGATGCATTAGGGGAGCTTCCTGGTGATGGTTAGTTTAGACAGAGTCTGCACAAGGCATATCTTCTTCTTGGTGATAGCAATAAGCTGTTGTGTAGAGTGAAGTGGAATGAGGGGGAGGCACTAGTCAGGTAGTTTGGCACTGTGACATTATCACATGTTAAAAAGAAGGGATTTGCATCCTACTTTGTGCGCTCGACTCCTCTACCATGTGGCAAGCATACAGTGAGTCATATGCAAAGGTGTAGCCAGGCACACTCTTTGTGCTGTACTCAGTACATTTTTTTCAGAGCATCATATCAATATGGCTTGTTCAAGTCATATTATGTCTACAGTTGTCTAAACGAATGCATCCAACAACAGGTGCAATATTGCTAATCTATAGACAATATATTTGATAGTTTTAGGGGAAACAGCTGAGAATGTTACTTACATCTATTATATGCTTGACGGTAGCATTTTTTGAAAGATGTATCAATTTTTAAATGATAGGTATCCAGGTGGGGTAGCACTAAGAGCTTGTGCGTGCAAAATGAAAGTTGCTGCTGCATCCCTAGTCCCATGAGGGCTGTATGGGGGACAAATATCTGCCAGATAGTTTTCAGATGAAAAGAAAGTATGAAAAGGTATGTTCCACTACAGTAAACTGTTGAGAAAGGGACCTGCTTGTGGTCTGTAGAGGATTTTGTGCATTATTTCAGTTAGTTGTGTTGAAGAGGTGGGGAATGAGTAAGCATGAATTTCCAGGAAGGGTGGTTGGGACATATGCTCATGTTGCATGTTTAAGCTTTGCATTGGCAATAAAATACAGAAACATTAATTTTGATGCCAAAAATGTAAGAATTAATGTCTTACTTGGGGTCACAATTACAGAGTGGAGTTTAGGAATAATCAATTAATAAAAAGAAACAAGTGGGAAAGACCCCCCCCCCCCGAATCCAAGCAAAAAGTAACACAAGCAAGAAACTTCAACTGGGACTAATATGCAAATGTCGCTTTTTAGACCAAAGCATTGTTTGTGCTTTAGTTGGTTAGTAATAACAATTGTGTGTGTGTGTGTGTGTGTGTGTGTGTGTGTGTGTGTGTGTGTGTGTGTGTGTGTGTGTGTGTGTGTGTGTGTGTGTGTGTGTGTGTGTGTGTGTGTGTGTGTGTGTGTGTGTGTGTGTGTGTGTGTGTGTGTGTGTGCATGTTTGTGCTTGCGCACAAGTATGTGTGTTAGTGTGTGTCGCTCTTTATCTCACAGTATGGCTTGTACCAACCACCTAAAGCACAGTGGGTGCAACAATTTCAACAACACCTGTATAACTACAATAAAGCACATAAGATGCACAGAATGTATACATTCCAAAAATAGCCTATGCCTGCTTTTGAATGCTTATAGCATTTCACTGAATAATTGCATTTTAATATATTATACATCATCCTAAAATAATTACTTGTTGCGTGTTCACCAGTTACATCAATTAACTGTAACTTTATTGCACAGTTTCAATGGCAGTTGATTGATAAAAAAACAATGTCAAGTGGTCCTATGGATAGAATCGATATGCTGATAAGATACTAGGGTACAAAGATTAATTTAACCATTATTCAACAGTGATAAAGCATTAGCACTATATCTTTTAAATGAAGAAAGGAACAAAGACACAGAATTAATGGAATTCAAAATTTCATCTTACCCTACTCTGTATTGTTTGCTGGGGAGGATGGAGACTAGTACATCCTGAGAAAACAGCCCAGTAAATTAGAAGATCCTTTAGGGGCTGCTACCTGCTAGAAGGGGATTGGATGGGGCAAGTCATGACACATTCCAATAAAGCAGCTTTCAAAACTGTTAGAAATTGGTACATTCTTTGACTCACTTTTGCTGCCAGAAGCAATCAATGATTAGAATTTGTAACTCCTGAACCCAGTGCTCGTGTGTGTGCTGAGGGTTCAGGAGACATTTGTTGATGAGGGCAAAAACACAGCTTATTTTTTATGACAACAGATGCTTCCTGCAGAGGACATTCCAGTAATTAGGGAAGAAGAGTATGGACTATAGCTGGGAGTTGCAGTTTATTTGCGAGGGATCGTAAAGGAAAACAAAGCAGTTTTGCTTCATTTAGAAAGGCTTTTGCTTGGCTGCCAGGCCGCTTTACTCAGGAGAGTAATGCCTAAGTATTATTTATATTATATACAATGCTTATTTGATAAATAAATTCATTACACTGTCTGCATTAACTTAACTTAAATGGAAAGGATACAAAGGGGGACACCCAGGTGCACAAGTAAGTTGTACTTAAAAAGATATTCTCTTCTTCAAGCAGATAGTTTTTCCCTTTTTAAAAATGGTATGCAAGGCTTGGAAGGTTCTATGACCTGAAAGGGATGGGATCCATACAAGGAGATCTCACACTGAGGGATTCAGACTATAAAATGGAGACTTAACCCTCCTCTGTGTTGCCTGCTAGAGAAGAGGGAGAATAATTATATTTGTGTATTATAAACATGTTGTTATATAAGGAAGAGGAGGAGCTATGCAACTAAAGATTATCATAGATACTTTGTGGTATGGGGGTGTTTAGGATTGTTTTGAACCTTTGTTTAAATGTTGTGCAGTTTTGAGATGAACTTCCTTTTTCCTCTGGAGGGTAATGATACTCAATGCTAGAAGTCTAAACCTCAAAATGCACTCTCTCGAGGCACTCCTAAAAATGGAGAACATCGACATCTGTGCAGTAACTGAGACCTGAGTCAAGGCTTCAGAGAGCACCCCTGCATTACCAGGCTATAATTCATATCACACCTTTCGGCCACCTAACCTGGACCGAAACTCTAAAGGTGGAGGCGTGTCCATATTCATTAAGGATATCAATACCTCCAGGCTAGTTGCTCAGCATAATGCATCTGAGATTATCTAAGTGCAACTAACTCTGGGCAAGACCGTAATCCAAATTGTAACTTGCTACAGATCCCCCACCGAGCCCCAGGATTCCCACTCCCCATTTGTTGATACACTGGAAAATATTAGGGTACAACCCAACACCCTAATAATGGGTGATTTCAACTACCTTACCATTAACTGGGAAAACTAGTCATGTACCAAACTCTTTTGCTCAACGTTTTCTGGAATTCATAAATTCCAGTGCCTTGGATCAACTTATCCACACCCCTACCAAAGGCAGCAATATCCTAGACCTGGTCATTACTAGCATGGGCGACCAGTGTTCCACACCAGAGGTCAATTCCTTGCTGGTCAGATCTGACCACAAGCTAATCAGCCTAGACATCCTCATCCCGCCCCCACACCCCATTAGGGAAACCACCGTAAAACATTTCTCCAAAGCCAACTTCACACTTCTTAAGACAGAAGTGCCAAACATCACAACACCCATGCAGATGGACAATAGAGGTACAACTGCTGAATCCTACACAAATGCACTTTATAAGCACTTACACGAGTGCATGGATTGTGCTATCCCTAACAAAACCAAGATGCTGTCCTCCAAAAAAAGGTAGCCAATTTGGTGGTCCACAGCCATAAACAATCTCTACAACAGAAGAAAGAAACTGTTGCAAAAAAGAGTAAAATCCCAAGACTAGAAGAACTCCCTGGTCAGCCTCAGTAAGAAGCTGAGATCCCTCATAAAATCTTCCAAAGCTAGTTATGAAAACAAAATCACCACTGATTATAAAGACAACTACAAAGCATTCTATAGCTATGTCAAGAATCTCAATGGCAACACACAGATCTGCTCTGAGTTACAGCACAATGGCACTAAATATACAGAACCAACAGATATTGCCAACATCCTGGCAAACAGGTTCAATGCTAACTTTACCCCCCTCACCCTCTAAAGGGTCCATCTCTATACAGGAAGAATGCAAAGTTCCTGTAATCACGGCTGCACAGGTAAAAAAACACACTCTCCAAAGCCATGAACACAGCATCCATGGGACCTGACAACATCCCAGGCTGCGATCTACATGAACTACAGAATGAACTGGCACCCCACCTAAGCACCATGTTCAATCATAGCCTCACCTCAGGCTTTGTGCCCACTGAATGGTGCACAGCGATGGTTATCCCACTCCACAAAGGGGGAGCCACCACGGACCCCGGGAACTACCACCCCATTGGCCTAACAAATCTGGTCTGCAAGGCCATGGAACATATCATCATGGAACTTATAAACAAAGACATTGGTAATCTCCAAACCCTGGACCCCACCCAGTTCGGGTTTGTAAAAGGCAGATCATGTCTTCTAAACCTGATTGACTTCTTTGAAGCAGTCATCAAAGCCGTAAATGAGGGTAAGGTGGTTCACACTGCCTATCTAGATCTCGCCAAGGCTTTTGACATCATCCCCCACTCTAGAATTATAGATAAACTCACTAAACTAGGTATAAATCCCTATGTCACAAGATGGGTTGCCAACTGGCTCACTGACAGAACTCACACTGTGAAAGTTGCAGACTCCAAATCTGACTTCAAACCAGTGACAAGTGGAGTACCACAGGGTTCAGTCCTGGGTCCTCTCCTGTTTGGTATCTACTTTTCTCAAGTACAGGCTAACACAGAAAATCTTTTGCTAACTAAGTTCACAGATGACTGCAAAATAGGAGCCATAATTGGAACTCCTAATGATGTGGACATCCTACAAAAGGGCCTCACTGAGACGGATGCCTGGTGTCAAAGCCATGGTCTCAAGCTCAATGCCAAAAAGTGCATTGCCATCCCCTTTGGTAAAAACTCTGTACCCATGAGCTACCACATAGGTAGTAGTCTGCTTAACCCCTAAAATGTGATAAGATACCTTGGGACACAGGTGGACAGTAGTCATTCCTTTGATAATCACATTGTCACAGTAGTCAGGAAATCCTTCTACATGGCACACCTCATCACAAAAGGTTATTCATCCAGGAAAAAAAGAGGTCATTGTTCCCCTCTACTCGTCACTCATTAGACCTATTATAGAGTACAATGCCCCTTTTGGTATGTACCTCACAAGACAGCTACAACAACTGGAAAGGCCACAGAAATACCTCACAAAGAGGATTACCAACCTCAAAAAGATGCCCTACATAGACCGTCTCAAAAAATTCCAGCTTTACTCCATTGCATATCGCCTACTCAGTGATGATCTTTGCCTAACATACAAAGCTATGTCAAACCCAGAGCTGTTGGAAATGCTCCACTTAAAGAAATCCCAATCCCTCCGAGCTACATGCTCTAGGGACATAAACTTTGTCACCACAATAAATAGAACATGCTCGAGGGATAGATTCCTATCCCAGAGACTTCCCATACTCTGGAACAAACTACCTATCTATATCAAGCAAAGCTCCTCATTAGCACTCTTCAAGAAAAATCTTGATTACTGGATGTGAATTAGGAAATTCACCCCGGGGATCACCTCTGTAGCTCTGCTCCACAGGGGCACAGGAAATTTATTTTCTTGGGTGCTGAAAGCCAGGGTACCTTTTTGGCTAGCTTGTATAGGCCCTAGGGCCGATAGCCTATTACCTACCTATGAACCTATAAACCTATGAGTGTTCTTTAATTTCTGGCATTCATTTGTATTTAGTATATTTACTACTATAAGACTATAACTTGGAGTTCCTAGATCAAACCTAGGTGTGTGATTTATTTTTATCTTTATTTTGCAATGATATTTTTCAAACTTCCAGATGGTATTATGCAAGTAAATACAATTATGGGGAGTATTCTATGTATAATACATGAAATGTATCCATTGTTTTTTTTATCTTTTTCTATACCTGGCATAATCTTATTTTCATTTCAGGATGTGGAATGTGCTGCAATTTGCATCTGCTTTATTGGTTGTCTTACTTGATATAAAGCAATATGTCTGGAAAGGATGGTCTAACATATCTCAACTATATTTATTTAATGTTACTCTTCTATATAAATGGAATTGTGAGTGAGAAATATTTGTGTTCTTGGAGGTCTAGTATCATAATCACTCCACAATGTCATTCTCTAATACCAAAAATATTTTATCAAGTTCCTCATAGAATACTCAAAATGCTTTTTTTTAGCTAGATCATATGTGCAATGGTGTAACATGGATCATGATAACTAAAAAAAAGAAGTACAGCTGTCTGATATATTTCAGGCAACCACTAACTCTTACCACTAACCCTCCATCAAATTCACCTATACACCTTTGGGAAATGACTAAAAGTCATCATCTAGGTTGCATATGGAGTGTTCTGGCTTCTTTACCTGAAAATGCTTCTGGTTTTGATAGATGCTCATTCAAAGTGGCTGAATGTGTATGCTGTTGTCTTTACTACTTACCATTAAAACTGAGTTAAAGTTATGACACGTATGGTATTCCAACAAAGCTACTCTCTGATGATGGAACTTCTTTCAGCTTTGTATATTTTCAGACTTTTTCAGAAATGGAACTCATCTTGTCATTTGATACTTCACATAATAGCCTAGAATAGAGGGCTGTAAAAACATTGTGGTGAAAATAATTAAAGATAATTATTCTTACAGAATTATGAAATTATTTTTTCTTGTGACAACATACTCAATTAGGTTACGAACTGTGCATGACTTCCTGTTTTCTCCAGATTTTTTTTTAATATTGCTGTCAATGTGTAATGATTTAACAATTTATTTTAAAAGAACTTTTTGGCTGACAAGTTCAGTTCAAATCCCCCTCCCCCTCTGATAGTCCAAAGGAAATACCATATAACACAATCCCCACAACCACTACTAGGGAACTAGTAATCAGTGCACTTTCCAAGGCTAAAGACACTGCATTGATGGGCCCCAATGATGTCCCAGAATATTTAATAAATAGAATGAAACCTGACCTCTCTGGTCTACTTGAATCACTTTTCAACTGCAGCCTTCAGTCAGGCTTTGTGCCCAAGGAATGGAAGATAGCTACAGTCATTCCCCTGCACAAAGGAGGTCCAACTACTTACCCGGTATCTATATTGAATCAGTGAACACTTAAAAGTGAATCGACCCTATTTCGGTGAATGCTGGAAATCCCGAACACCCAGAACAGCGACATTTTTCTCAGTGAAAACAAATTGCTGGGACGCTTTCAGGAGTTTGCCATTTTCTCCACTGTGGTGCAATCTTGGAGTTGGTATATTTAAGTAGGGGGGGATCTGGGGGCACCACATTAAATACTGTTTTAAGTTTTTTTTTTTTTTTGTGGAAAAAATCGCTGTTCCGAGTGTTCGGCATTTTCAGTATTCGCTGAACTAGGGTTGATAAAGCATTCACTTATTTAATATAGACCCCTTATCCAGATAACTACAGGTCCATAAGTGTTACCAGCCTCATGTGTAAGGTTTGTAAAGAATCATCATGGATATGATAAATGAGGACATGGGTAGTCTGCAAACACTGGAACCATCACAGCCTGGCTTTCTTAAAGGAAGGTAATGCCTATTAAATCTGGTGGATTTTTTTGAGAGAGTCACTGAAGCACTGCATGAAGGTAAGACTGTGCACACAACTTACCTCAACCTGGGCAAGGCTTTTGATACAACACCCCACTCAGGCATTATAGACAAGCTTGCTAATTTAGGCATAAATCCTTTTGTCACCTGATGGATAGCCAACTGGCTCACTGATAAGAGCCAGGAGGCCACCTCCACCAAGAGGCCAGTCACAAGTGAAGTTGCCCAGGACTCAGTACTGGGCCCTCTCCTTTTTGGCATCTATTTCCCTGAAAAGGAAGCAAATCCTGAAGGTTTATGGCTGACTAAGTTTACGGATGATTGCAAGCTGTGAGTTATCATTGACTCACCTGCAGACACTAGCATTCTTCAAGAAGGTCTATCTTTGACTAACAAATAGTGCCAAAGCCATGGTCTTAAACTCAATCATAAGAAATGTATAATTGTACCTTTTGGGAAGTCAACCATCCCAGCTAATTACCATGTTCATAATACACCTCTAAGAGTCAACCCAGTGGTCAGGGATCTGGGTACGCCTGTAGGCAGTAGCCTTACCCTAGACTACCATGTGGCCACAGTGGTGAGGAAATCCCTTTGTTGTGCACAACATATAAGTAGGGGTATGGCATCTAGGTCCAAATAGGTCATTATCCCACTGTACTCCACCCTTATTAGACCAATCATAGAGAACAATGCTCCCTTTGGTATGTACCTAACCAGGCGTATGCAGCAACTATTGTGACCTCAGAGGTTCCTTACAAAAAGAATACAAGGTGTAACAAACCTGCCTTATGCAGAGCACCTTAAAGCCCTTTCCCTCTACTCATTCTCATATAGATTGCTGAGGGGTGATCTATGCCTGGCTTAAAAGGCATCCCCAAACCCCATACTAATGAATCTACTACATATTTGTTAGTCAAACAGCACAAGAAATACAAGGTTTAGGGATCTGAATTTTGTCTGTAACTTAAACAGAGCATGCTGGAGAGATAGATGTGTGTCCCAGAGACTCCCCTTCCTAAGGAGCAGGCTTCCCATCCATATGAAGATGAGTTAATCTATTACCGAGTTTAAGAGCACCCGAGACCAGTGGATGGGGAATAGGAAATTTGCACCGGTCCTGGCACCCATGTCTCTTTTGGACAGAGAGAGCTTATAAATGCCGGGATCTCAATTTCCTTTTTGGATACAGGACATCATTATTCTTTCAGGAATGCTTGGCTAGGCTTAGAAAGCCCACCCAGGTTGTTATTTTAGCAAAAGTCTATGAATCTATGAATCTATAAATCTAAGGGTGCAGCTTTTGAGTGACACAATAGTGATTGCAGTCTAATGTATAATCACTAACCTGTAAATCTGTTATTTTTACTACAAAATATCAAGATTTTAATATCTTGGGGATTTCTCTCCATCCCCAGTAAGATGGTGCAGACTGCGAGTTGTTACATGTAAGTAGGAAGTGATTTAATTTTGGTGATTTGTTAGCTTGACTGGGGTTTGTATTCAAATAATTCTGACCTTTTGTGATTGAGGTTATGTGCAGAAATCACAAAAAGAGTCAGAATTTCATCTTTCAGACATTTTATATTTATAATTTATGTTCTCTTTTCCATTCCTCAAGATGCTACATTTACTGATGTTATTGGAAGTCTATTGCTGATGCACCAGGTGTGTATTTTTGATTGACAACCTTGAAGGTATTTGGACAGATTTATTAAAGTAATTATGTTCCCTATTTTGCAATTATCAATGTACTGTGATATCCATGGTACAACTCCCCCTTTTATTTCTGAGAAATGTAGTCCATAATTAAATGGCCCTAGTAAGGAGCCCTGTAGCAGACATGGGGTAAAAAAATATACATGTAAAAAAAAATCAATGCGCTCTGGGCATAAGCAGTATGGAATCATGTTGTCATTTAAGTTATTAATGTCATTGGTATGTAATACCAAGAGAAAATGTTTGATTATAAAATATATTTGACTAGATTCAAACACAACTACTTCTGAAGTCATCCTTCATATCTACTACATTGGTAAAGCAGCATATTGACATTTCCCAGATACTAACCACAGACATTAATTTAGCCAATGCTGTTGTTTTTATAAATTCAGGATTCTTACTGATACCATGTTTGAATGGTAATTTTATGCTCTACTTACAGCAGCTGTATTCTTTTGCAGAAATTCTGTGTACATACATTTCTCTACTAATACTGCTAAAAATGATATTCAGAAGTGGGAAGTATTTCTTGAGATCGGGGAGTTTCAGCTCTGAGCTCCCAGACTGAATTGTGGGAAACACCTTTTTTTTAACAGACTATATTGTATTATGTTTGTTTGCACTTTGGCATGAATAACTCGGTTTGTTTCGACAGGGCACTTTATCCTGTCATGTGAGGAATTACCTGTCTTGCACTGCTTACACAGGTGCATGGACTGAATAAGTGAGTGAATGCACAACAGTAGAGTAATGGAGCTATAACACCAGGAGTACAATGCAAAGGGCAGTCTGGATGCTACACACTCACCGGGGTGATGCTGTTTCAAGTGAACATTGTCTGACTAACCAGGAAGGAACATATTTCACATGTTATGACAAGCATGAAACACACTGATACACACCTTTGGAGTGAATGGATAAGACTGTCATTATTCTTACCTCATTATCATTTGTTTTTTCTTCTTGACATGTCTACAGGGAGAAAGCTATTATAGTCCAAAATTAATCTCTAGTACATCACTATCCACAGCATGCATGTTGTCTGAATACAACACTTCAGTGGATGAGTGAAACATATTCCATAAAATATGCTTATGTTATAAAGAAAGAGTTATACCATTTGAGCAAGAGCTAAAACACATTATGTCTCCCTCAGGATGGATATAACTACACAGTAACACTTAAGAATTGAACATACTGCATTACTGTTAATACCATTTGACACATTTCCTTTTATGATAACAGTTTTTGTCAGTGGATGATCTTACAGTAAGGATGTCAAAGCTTGATAATTTACTGGCAAAGTCTAATTCTGCAAATCCCCCTTTTCATCAAAAGCTTAAGAAGAAAAATTCTGTTACATACATTGAAAGATCTGACAGTAAAAATATACTATAGCTCTCAGGATTATACCACTTAACAGGTGATAACAATGTTTTGTATACTATAAAGTATTTACTGCATGTTAAGTTGAAATACAACTCTCGAACATAGTGGACCAGCGTCTATGAGCTCAAGACCTATGGCAAACCAAGTGATATGCAAATATGCCCCAGTCTACAGAGAAAACTTCATTGCAAGACAAACATAACCAGTGATGTCAGCCCAACCACAATCAGTCTAGTCAAATACATATTCTAGGAAAACCAGTTCATAAATTGATATATGTATGTACGTTGCCAATACACATCTACAGAAGGTATACAAGCCCAAGGGAACTTTCAGTAATATGTGGAATGTACTAAACGAAGACAAATGTACATCAGCCATTATGTCAGAAAAGTGACAGATATCCACAGACACTTATGGATATCGTCATAAGATATATATATGGACATATAAACAATAAACCCATACAATTTGCATCATTTGATGTACTCTGCAAAATTTCTAATAAAAAAAAAAATAATTCTGTATGATGATATCCTATCTGTACAATGATACCTTCTGCTATGTACACCTCCTGCATGCCGCACATTTACCTATATAGTCCTGTTCAGTGATATACCTTGCAGAGAGACTTATTGTGCTGATGTTTCCTCTGTATACATCCAGATGTGCTCCTTGCTGAGTGTTCTGTGTATGATGTTACAGGTATATTATATGCTTCCATTGTATATGATATTAACTATGGATAACTAGTGGTTTATTTTCATTAGTTGTGCTCTATGCTGCTGTTATTAGGCAACAGGTGTACATCACTGTTTAGTCTTTGTCATTTGTATGTGTGGCTTGTCATGACTCAAATGTGTGATGTCTTTTCTATTGCACATTGTAATGCGCCCCCAGATGCGTCCAGACATCTGAGTCTTGTTTCAGCATGTCAGACACATGCCCAGTGGTGTTTCATGTCATGGTGTATGCTCTGTTGCATGCTTCCTTAGCAGAGATTGATGAAATTCTGTATGGTGTCACTAGCCAAAGCTTCTGTGGATAACTGCAGTCATCTGTTTCCAGGGGATGAGAAAGAATATTTATTCATCCTGCATCCTGTTGCAATGTCTGGCTACTGTTTACCATATAGTAGTAGTCAGGTACTTACCTAGTAGGAGCCCTTCTGGTATCTCATCTTGTTGGAAAGCAGGAAACAGGGTACTTTCCCTCCATATTGCTGCTTCATTCACAGTACTGGAGTGTGCTGCCATGATATTAGTAATGAGGCCATCTGTATAGCACGCCACCTGACAATTGAGCAATGGTCCCCCCTTTCTATTGTAGTTATTCAGCATCAGCTACAGCTGACATTATGGTTGTGATGTGGGTGCATGCTATTGCACAGAGGATATGAGTGAAGTTGGCTATAACACAGAATTGGTGCATAGATGGAAAAGTGAGTGGTTTCAGTTTGTAAATGATTTATAAAAATCCTGAAGAAAACACTTGTAGAGCCTTTCCTGAGTGATTCCTGCAGAAATATTGGTAGAAATTAATATTTATGTAAATGGTAAAAGTTCTATTACAAAGAAAACTTCAGCATGATCCTAATTCAGATGTACTGAAAAACATAAATTTGACAAATGAGGCTATAAAATGGGTACACTGAAACTCTGTGGTAAACAAAAAAAAGGTGCAGCCCCAAATGATGACAGACTCAGTGAAAGCATGGTGCTGGAGTCTAAGTGCAATGACTTGATTTTATTTTGGCTATCATGTGCTTTCAGCATAGTGATGCAGAGTTTTAGGTTCATAAGTTCATGGATTAGTACTAGGCTAACTGTCCTCATGGTCAGTTTTAAGCCTAGCCAATTACACCATCAAAGAATCAACTCCAGCACCTGGTGTTTGTTAGGTAAATGCCTTAACCATTATGTTAACCTCCCACTTGCGCTTTATGTAGGTAAAGCAACCAAGATGTTAAAAGAATGTACTTATGAACATGTTTATGAAATTAATAAATCTAAATTGACCAATGCACTTTATAAACATACACTCCAATACCCGGGTTTTAAAAGATTCCTTTTTTTATTATTGCTAGAGTTTATATCTCAGAAGGCTTTGCATGGAAGACTAAAACGTTTAGATCTATAGCATTAAATCGGTTTACTTCATGTGTGTGTATTGCACATGGGCGAATAGCAATTGTCCGAAAGGCAGTTTGCAAAGTTTGCAAATGCCGAACGGAAAAAGATTTGAATGTGCAATGAGTGAATGCACAGTGACATTTGTTCATTGCACATTCGACATTTTGGGGTGGATTGCACTATAGTGGGTGGTCAGGAAATGGTCCCTTTCCCGAATGTAATGCGATCTTGGAGTTAAAATATTAAAGTAGGGGGGTGTGCAGAAGTGCTTGCCCCCCTGCTTTACACTTCATTCGATTTTGTTTCGACATTAACATTCAAAAATCAGCGAATCTGCTTTTTGATTTGATGATTTTCAAACATTTAAAACTGTGGCTGTTTTCATTTTCGTGGTTACGATTCGCTCATATGAGCAATCGCACCACTGTGATTCAGCTTTGTAAAGGTAAACCCATTAAATCATTCATTATTTCTTCTGGCCTAATATTTTTGGAGTGGATTTTATTCTACAGTTTAGTTTTCAGTTTTTTGGCTTGGTGGATATTGTAAAGTGTCATTTCCATGTTGCTCTGGTATGCTAGAGGAGTACAGTAGTCTTTTTGTTCTGTTTCTTTAAGTTTGCAATACTTGCAAGGTTACAAATATACATATATACACACACGTCTGTCTGTGTATATATCTATATATTTATATATCTATATATGTATACATATATATATAAAGATATATATATATAAAGATATATATATATATATATATATATATATATATATATATATATATGGAGAGAGAGAGAGAGAGATTTATACGGGTGACATTCATTTGATCTAAAGGCACAATATCTAAAAAATGTTGTTGGCATAAAATGTCTAAAACTCAAAATTGTGAAAACTTGGAATTTGCACGTTTTCAATTATGTTCAATCACAGAGTTGGTATAACTAAGTTCTGGGGTGTGCAGGTAGAGGGGATGTTGTGCCTCTGCATAAAATACGTTTTCTTTTTTGATATCTTAAGTTTAGATATTTTGAGCTGCATCTATATACATAATATATATATATATATATATATATATATATATATATATATATATATATATATATATATATATATATATATATGTGTGTATATGTGTATATACTATGGGCAGGATTCACAAAGCCTCCATGTAAGAGTTATAACTCATACATGGAGGCTGCAGTTAAACGGAGTGATGTCAGCATGCTCTGCATATTCATGAGAGCATGCTGAATCACACCTAAGGATAACACGGTCTGTGTAAGACAGTAGGGGGCGTGTCTGTAGGCCGAGCCCTGTAAGCGGACACGCCCCCAGAAGAGTAAAAGTGCCCAAAGTAAACACCCACGACAGAGTCCATGGAAATGTGAATAAACACAACACAACACATGCCCCCACAGACTACGAACATAAAATGTACAAATGAACATGTCATAATTTTTTTTTAAATTGTGAAGATGTTTAACCGTGAGTGCGCTCGTTTGCACGGGTGTGCCCGTAGAGCAGCCACAGTTAGCAGTCAGTGGGAAAGCATATAAGAAATAAATATGCAAAGTAAGCCAAAAAGCAATAGCGTAGCGGTAGAGATGGTGGTTGAAAAGCAGGCATTCATGGTTCGAGCCCCAACAGCACAA
>NC_056729.1:979886371-979893871 GCF_019279795.1 Protopterus annectens
CCCCTGGCCGAATGGATACAGTCCGCATGTTCTACACTTTACATATGCACATCGTGTCCGCCGGTTGACCCAAAAATTTCTCCCTATGTTGGCAACAGGCTGGCATCAGGACCCATAAGGGTGACAGCCGTGACTACGCCGGGGCACAGGTAGATATATGCACCAATAGTATCTTTCATAGTATGACAACCAATTCATGAAATGCAGGACATATGAATAGGACCCCCAGGCTGGCGCGCGCGCCCACACGTATGCCTTTCCACATCCCATTTCCCGGCACATGTAGGGTGTGTGCACAGCCAATGAGGGTTGCAGACATGGATCGGGTATGCAAAAAACGTGGGTCTCGTGTGTGTGATTGGCAGATGACTGCTCTTGCAAAATTGTAGCATGTTACAGGCCACCACAAACTCAGGGAACCCTCATGGCCTTCCTGAAAACACTAGAGAGGATAAATGTATCACCAAACACCATCATACTAGGTGACTTAATGCTCCTAATATAGATCAACACTATCAAGCCCAAACACCTTTGTGCCCAAAAGTTCCTGGAATTCTATAAACTGCAATGCCATGGAACAACTAGTCACCACCCCTCACTGAAGAGGAGATGATAACATACTTGATCTCATCATCACGCAATATGGAGCACAATGTTCAACACCGGAAGTATACCCTCATCACTGGTGGTGATCAGACGCAACTAATCTCGCTGGAGTGTCCTCATCCCACCCCACCTGAAATAGTGAAAGACCACAGAAGAATCTCAAAAAGTCGACTTCACACTTAAAGACCAGTGTGGTCTCTTACACTCGAACTGCTGTGAAAACAGTACCAAGCCGCTTGAATCACTACAAATGCCTTCACTGTATAATTCCTGCAGGTGACTGCATGGATAAGGCAATCCCAAGCAAAACAAAAGACTCTTGTACCAAAGGTAAGCGCTCCAGTCTATGGACCCCAGCCATAAAACAAACTCTCTACAACAAAAGGAAGCAATACAAGAAGGTAGAGCAAAACTTAAAAGGTAAGACAACTCCTGATCACGCAAGTAAAAACTAAGAGCTCATAAAATCATCCAAAGCAAATTTCGGGAGAAAAATAGCAAAGACCAAAAGACAATCAATATAAGGCCTTCTTTATGTTAGAAAACCCAGAGAAACCCCAGATATGCTCAGAACTATTCAAAATGATGAAGATTACTGATCCCATGCAGACAAGCAACATAATGGCTGCTGACAGGTTCAGTGCAAACTTCTCCCCTAAAGGGAGAGATATCTATACTGCCCGATTGCGCCCCAAACATCTCCAGCGCCCAAGTGAGAACTGTTTTCCAAAGCAAAAAACACAGCATCCATGGGACCTGACAGTCCCCCGGCTGTGCTCCACCAACTCGGCTGTGAGGATTAAACCCACAGCTAGACAGTTTAACGAAGTTCACCTTCCTGGATACGTACCCAGGAGTGGCGCACTGCAACTGTGGTCCCACAAAGGCAGCCCACCCACCCTGGAAAATTACCGTCACCCATTAGCTTGACAGTTTTATCTGCAAAGCCATGGAGAGGATCATCATAATGATCTCATAACAAAAGACATAGGGAATGGTACCTTTGGATCCAACCTGTTTGGCTTTCTTTTGTCGTTATTCTGTTTTTAAACTTGGTTGACTTTTTTTTCGAACAGTCACCAAAAGCCATTGATGAGGGAAAGGCAGTCCATACAGCTTACCTCGACCACAAGTTCTTCGATACAATACCCCACCGGTATCATTGAAAACCTATCAGCTTAAACAAGCAACCCATACATCACAAGATGGGTTGCAACTGGCTGAGTGACAGAACCCACAGGGGTCAGAGTTGCCAGCGCCATGTCAGACTCAAAGCCTGCCAGTGGTGTCCCACAGGGCTCAGTCCTGGGCTCACTCTTGCTTGGCATCTATTCAAGTAACAAGCAAACACAGGAGGGAGTTATGAGAAAGGACAAAGCTGCATGACTGCAAACTGGGGTTAAGCAGAAACACATCTGACACAGATATCCTTCTGTAGGTCTCAGAAACTGGAGACGGAAACAGAGCTAATGCCTCAAAGTTAAATGCCAAAGAGCAATATACCCTTCGAAAAACAAGGTTACCCCTAGCTACCCAAATAGGTGCAGTAACCACTGAGCACAGAAGAAGTTATCAGGACCTGGGGCCCCAGGTTGATAGTAGTTCTGTCATTCGACACCCATGGAAGCAAAGTGGTCAGGAAGACCTTCTACATTGCCCACCTTATCGCGAGAAGGGATTTCATCTAGATTAAGGGAGGTCATAGTCTCCCCTTTTACTCATCACTCATCAGATCAATGATTGGCATACAATGCCCCATTCGAATGTATCTGACCCCGACACTGCAGCAGCTGGAGAGGCCACAAAGTTCTCACCAAAGGATAAAGGGTCTCAAAATCTGTCCCATGCTGCCCGACTGAAAGAACTCCAGCTCTATTCAGTTGCTTTTGCCCGCTTGCTCAGAGGGTGACCTTGCCTAACATACAAGCTGTTGTGTCCAGATTTGATGAATATGCTTCCACCAAAAAATCTTAGATCCATCAGAGCCACAAGGGCGGGAGACTTAAACCCGACATGGTTATTAATAGGACGTGTTGATGGGCAGATTCACAGAACTCAAAGACCTCAGATACAGGAACAAAACCTGGGTACAGAGGCAGAGACTCCGCTTGGCCTTGTTCAAGAGAAATCTTGGACCAGCGATGGAGATCGCAGATATACCCCAGGGATACCTCAGTGTCACTGCTCGACAGAGGCACAGCAAAATAATGGTATATGTTCCCCATATTTTCAGCAAAAGCGTAGTTACTGAAACGGGCTAGGTTTGTAAATGCCGGGCAGATAGCTCAAAGGAACCTATGAACCTATGAACCTATTTCCGTTGCCTGCCAGGTAGCGGACGGGCATATGCTACTCCGCACTAATAATGCCGACCATCCAATCGGAAATGCAGAATGTAGCTGTGAAATGTGTACAGCCCTATACTAGTGTCTGTAGGCAGTCTGGTGATGACAAGCGTCGGCCAAGGATGGCACCTATAGCTGCAAACCTGGGGAATCCCACAGGTGTTGCAAGAGCATAACTCAGGAAATACATAGAGATAGGGGACTACACAGTAGACCTCCCATACAAAGCCAGACCGCTGGGCAGATACCCGGTAGAGACGGCACTCAATCTGCCAGCACATAAATGGGGATCACACGGCTTCCATACAGTGGAACAGATGGGTGAGCTGTGTAAACATACCAATGGCACAATATCAGCGTCGGCTGGGGAAAGACATAATGATGGTCGTAAACCATAAGCATTCCGCACCAATGGAATGACATCCTTCAGTGAATCTAATAGAATGATGTCCAATTGACCATGGCAAACACCCAATGAACAGAGGAAAGACTTGTTGGCACCCTATGGCCTGCAAACCATGTCACACATGTTATAGGTAGATGGAACAGTCAACTGAAACATTTTGTCCAATGCATAGTCGCAGGCGTGGTAATCCAAAGGGGTTCTTCATAGGACATGTAGTGCGCTATCACCCGTAGGCCCTCCGTGGAGATTTACACATTACAACATGGAAGCATCCAGGCTTTAAATATCCACCTTACACTTCCATTTTTGTTGCACTTTCTATGCGAACAATGAACATAAGTAGCCACAGCATTAGACGCACAAACACTGCTAAACACACACATGTCAACATCTCCAGAAAGCATCCTATGAACACATCGTATTACATGATATTGTACTATGAAAAACAAACAAACCAGTAACCCAAGCGGCAAAGAATAGTCCCTCAGTGGTTCGACACAACACAAGTCTTTCTTTAACATTTAAACAGTTTTGGTTAAAACATGCAACGTTTTCGTTGTTTCCACAACTTCTGCAGAAAAAAGCAAGTTCTAAAAATGTTCACAATCAACACTGTATATGACACAATCCCGGCAATAAACCTCCAAGGTCCTCACCTCCAAAACATTTAACAAATAGAAAATATTGGAAAAAACAAGGATGAGGAACTCCACGATGCATGGCAACAAAAGAAATATACTTCTTTATTGGTAACAAAAAGAACAGGAAAGATGATGCCAGTTCGTACACACTGTAATACAAGCTTCTTCAGATCTAAATCATATAAAATGTAGCAGGTCTTATATAATGCTTCTAATTGTGGCCCATTTTAGTAATTAGCTTCCTAATTGATTGTTAATCAAGATGTATAATTAAGCATTCTAAGTGGTATACTAACATTCAGCAAAAGCTGAAGAATATTTCCTGTTGCTGTAAACGACAGCGTCACATTCACTACTCACATTCTAAAATTATTTCATTACATAAAACCATAATAAATCATTCAAATAGTACCTCATATTAATCAGACTCATATTTTAACTCAAAAGTAAAATAAAAAACATAAATATGTAGCTAAATACATAAAATTTTTATCAACTTTAAAACATCCAAAAGAACAATGTGCTTAGATAAAGTGCATGTGCATGATAAAGATGGGAAGACAGTAACCATAGTAACAATCTATATGTAATAGCAATATAAATCTCCGAAAGCTCTATTTATAAGTGTTACGTTGCCCAAAACTGTTCACATCTTATGTCAGACAATAAAATAAGAAGTCATTCAGAGGTCACTGCGCGTTATTTTGACATTAATAGCACTACTAGAACCACACTCTCGCGCAGCCCCAAAAGGAACATCTAGCTCACTAAATCAAGCTATCAGAAGAATCATATTATATAAAATGATTTAACACTGAAACCAGTTATTAAATATAAATATAGTGAAACTAACAGCCCTTTAACTTGGTTAGACGCTTTGCATAATATATATTTATTATATTTTATGTTCGATTGAAAGACACCAATATGAAAACCAGGAGACATATTATAAATAATGTCTGTATAAAGTAATAAAGTATTCTATTTAAAGGGCATACAAGAAATATACATAACTACCTAAGGCCAGCTACCCATGAAAAGTTGCTGTATAGACTATTTAGTATTTAATATTAATTATTTATTTATCTATCTATTGCTTAATTAAATAATATATATCAATGAACAAAACTAATACACATTCTATAATGAACTATATTCCAACACTATGTATTGGAAATAGTTTCAGTTATAGACAATCCCGATGCTTAGTATCTAATACCTAAAGCATCAAGTACCTTAGATGTCAAAAGAAAAGCTAATACATTCTATAGTACATAGAAAAAATATATGAATGTAACGCATCTTATGGATGCTTAAACAATATATATATAATAAATATGTAAAAAATATATATATAATCCCAATATCAAAAATGCTATTAATATTGCTTGAAACTAGTGATAAAATTAATATATTATCATCTAGACACATCCTTGTTCTACATAGGACATAGGGGTATGTAACTCATTATAAAAAATTAAAGGCATAATTTAGTGTCAATATAAATATAAATAGCTTCAATAAAGGGGGGTCTAGAGATGACAACAATGAATTAAACTAAGTGAAAATCTCACTAAGGGATTTTCACTTAGAAACTTCTCAAAGATCATTAATATGTAAAAGAGAGGACTTTTTGTTATTTCAGACTTCTTTTCTTCAAGACTGATCTAACACTAACATACTGGTTAAGACCTGGAGTGTAGTGCGCTTTAAATTTTAGGATCCATTGTAACTCTATACTTTCAAGATCATTAAAGGTGTCACCTTTCCTATCATTGGGATGTATCAACTGCAGTGTCCTAAATCTAAAGCTATGTTCTGTATTATTTAGAATGTGTTTGGTTAGGGCACTTTTTGGATCTTTCTTTTTAATATCATGAATATGGTTGTAAATACGTTCCTTTAGAGACCTTGTGGTCATCCCAATGTAAAATGCATCACAATTCAGACAATTAGCTAAATAAATTAAATTTGAACTGATACAAGTTGATCTAAACTTGGGTTCAAATTTAATATTAAGTTTAGGGTGCATAAACTCTATATCTTCTGAAATGTACATGCACATATTGCACCGATTACAAGGAAAGGTACCTGTCTTTAGCCAGTGAGATGATTCACCTTCTAGGTTTTTCTGTATCTTAACAATAGTCCTATTCGTCTCTTGTTCTAGTTTTTCAATACACAATAGTCTTTTAAGATTCTTGCTGTTAGTATACAGAAAACTAGGTTTTATTCCTACCATGTCCCTTATTTCATTGTTGGTAAGTAATATGCCCCAGTTCTTGCGAATAATATTAGTAATATTGCCATTATCACTGGTATATCTAGTCAAAAAGGGTATAATTTCCTTAAACGACTTAGATAAATTATAAGTCTTTTGATATGCCTTACTAGATACAAAGGGGGTGGGGGTACTCACTATTAGTGATTTGGCCTGTTGAATTAGTTGTTCATTATAGTTCCTTTCTATGAACATGTCATTTAATTTTGCTAGTTGTTCTATTCTATCTTCCTGTTTATTGCATAATTTATTAACCCTTAAATGTTGACTTTTAACAATGTTCTGAAATATATGCCTGGGATGCATGCTAGTAAATTCTAATAGAGTATTCTTCCAGCACGATTTCCTATAGATGGTGTGACCTAATTTCCCATATTCATCCTTGGTAATGGTCACATCTAGGAAATTTACTTTATTTATAGAATGTTCAAATGTAAATTTAAAAAAGGATGTTGTGCTTTCTAGGTCCTCCACCATGTCCAGAAACTCTTGTAAGGTCCCATTCCAAAAGATTAGTATGTCATCTACGAACCTTTTGTATAGAAGAATCTTATCAAAATAAGAATGTTTAAACAGATGCATGCATTCCCAGTAATAGACAACAAGATTTGCATAGCTGTTTGCACAGGGGGTGCCCATGGCCACCCCCCATTGTTGCAAATATAACTTCTTGTCATACATAAAAACATTGTTATTCAACACAAGATCTAAGATGGCATTCAATAAAATTTTGTCATCATTACTATAGCAATCAGTATTATGTAAAATATACCTAATGGCTTCGGAACCATATCCATTGGGAATGGATGTAAAAAGGTTCCTCATGTCCATAGTAATAAGAATAGTGTTTTTGGAAATACCATCTTTAAGGTTAGCTAAGACCTCTAATAATTGATAGGTGTCTTTCAAAATCGAGCCAATTTTATCAATAATAGGTCTAAGCTTCCGCTCCACAAAAACTGACATTGTCTCAGTGACCCACCCTTCCCCTACCACTATGGGTCGTAAGGGTGGTGGAATTATCCCTTTATGTACCTTGGGTAATCCTTTTATGTAGGGAATCTTCGGTTGTTCTATCAAAAAGTATTGATATAGATCTTGGTCTAACTGCCTGCACATCAAGAAGTCATAGAGTTCCTGATGTACAGAAAAAACAATTTTTGTAAGGTCACTGGCATAGATCTCTTTATATGTGTCAGTCTCTCTAAGCATGGTAAGCAT